>NC_091466.1:75854749-75947249 GCF_027789765.1 Dendropsophus ebraccatus | reverse complement strand
GAATGGGGTAAGGAATGATAACACAGGGGCATTTTACCCTCCCCAGCTCTTAGTAACTCAAGAACAGCTTTCCCCAGCCTGAGGCCCCCAGTGGTAGCGGAACCACAATTCCCAGCATGCCCTTACAGTCTGCAAATCAGCAGATCTCTGGCTGCTGAAAACTACAACTCCCAGCATGCTTTTATAATCTGTGGCTACATCAGTGATCCCAATTGTGTGACTCTCCAGCTGCTCCAAAACTACTACTGCAAAACTCTCAGTAATTATACAGCTACAATACATACTATAATACATAATATACATACTATAATATATACTGTACATACTATAATACATAATATACATACTATAATATATACCGTACACACTATAATACATAATATACATACTATAATATATACTGTACATACTATAATATATACCGTACACACTATAATACATAATATACATACTATAATATATACTGTACATACTATAATACATAATATACATACTATAATATATACTGTACATACTATAACATACTATAATATATACCGTACACACTATAATACATAATATACATACTATAATATATACTGTACATACTATAATACATAATATACATACTATAATATATACTGTACATACTATAATACATAATATACATACTATAATATATACCGTACACTATAATACATAATATACATACTATAACATACTATAATATATACCGTACACACTATAATACATAATATACATACTATAACATACTATAATATATACTGTACACACTATAATACATAATATACATACTATAACATACTATAACATATACTGTACATACTATAACATACTATAACATATACTGTAAATACTATAATACATAATATACATACTATAACATACTATAACATATACTGTACATACTATAATACATAATATACATACTATAATATATACTGTACATACTATAATACATAATATACATACTATAATATATACTGTACATACTATAACATACTATAATATATACCGTACACACTATAATACATAATATACATACTATAATATATACCGTACACACTATAATACATAATATACATACTATAACATACTATAATATATACTGTACACACTATAGTACATAATATACATACTATAACATACTATAACATATACTGTACATACTATAACATACTATAACATATACTGTAAATACTATAATACATAATATACATACTATAACATACTATAACATATACTGTACATACTATAATACATAATATACATACTATAATATATACTGTACATACTATAACATACTATAATATATACTGTACATACTATAATACATAATATACATACTATAATATATACTGTACATACTATAACATACTATAATATATACCGTACACACTATAATACATAATATACATACTATAACATACTATAATATATACTGTACACACTATAATACATAATATACATACTATAATACACACTATAATATATACTGTACATACTATAACATATACTGTACACACTATAATACATACTATAATATATACGATACATACTATAATACTTATTTTACACACTATAATATATACTGTACACACTATAATACATAATATACATACTATAATATTTATTTTACACACTATAATATATACTGTACATACTGTAATACATAATATACATACTATAATACATACTATAATATTTATTTTACACACTATAATATATACTGTACATACTGTAATACATACTATAATATATACGATGCACACTATAATACATACTATAATATTTACTTTACATACTATAATACATACAATAAATACTATAATATATACAATACGATGCACACTATAATACATACTTTACATATTTTAATCTATACTGTATATACTATAATATATACTATAATGCATACATGTGTTATACAGTACATACTATAGAAGTAACTTCTTGGCTGCAGTGTGTCCCCTGCTTGGAGTATAATTTAGCAGGTGTGAGGACCTATACTTGGGCCTCCTGTCCCAGAAGGTTTAGGATTGGGTGGCGTTAAGCAGCATCTTAAAGGGGCCTTACTTGTCTTTGGTGCACGCCCCCTTTTTTTACATGTGTATGCACACTCATCCATAACATAACAGTTCTCCACCATAACATGTCCATAGGCCCAAGGCTCATAGACCAAACATGGACTCCTGGCCCATGTGAACGTGACAAAAACAGGAAGTGTTCCTCAGCAAAACCTATAGATCTGTCAGCGACTGTTGTATTCTCTAGAAACATCAAGTAAGCAGGTTGTGCCCCCCTACAGGAGCTGACGGCAGCTCGGGGTCCGCAGAATGGGAAAACAGTCACGATTCAGGGGGGATTTTTAGACTTTGATAAATTCATGCAGTGAAAGCCCAGGATACTAGAGGAGGGGGTCTCCACCGTAAGAAAATCAGCTTCATTTTCTTAAAAAGTCTATCAGTCTATCCAGCTCTAGAGGAAAGTATCTGTGACTCTCCAGCTATTGCAGACCTGCAACTCCCATCGTGCATTGAGGGTTGTAGTCTTGCCATGGAGAGCCACATGTTGGGGATCACTACTATGGGGGGGGGGGGGGGGTTACATTTAATATTTAAGGCCCCAAAGCATTAGAGTGACAACCCCCCCACTAGTACTCTCTCACCTGGAATAGTACTAGAGGCATGGCAGCAGAACCTGAGGGGCCCAATAGGCTCCAACCACATGATTAGATGAGAAACGTCAGGGCCCACCCCAGCGCTACATATATTATTATGGCGGCATCAGCCGGAGCTATTGGGGCACTTGAGATGCCAGGGATGGGAACTACTACCCCCAGCAAGGCAGGAGCGGATACAAAAGAGAAGCATAAGTATAGCACTGCCGCTTTACCAGGTCGCTCTTCCTTATTGCAGCCATTTTTAACTCTAGAACTTCTCTCAGGATTTGTAGATTCTGCTGAAACTAAATGAGGAAGTGAAAGCAGAATATATACAAATTGTGTCATGTTTTATCAGATAGGGATGTATAGTGATGTAAGAATGGACCAGCCCTTTAAGGAACCAATCCAGTCTATTTCAGATCCTACTACCACCCTCAGCATCCTTCTTTTTTTCCCATCACCAATGTCCGGTGTATAAATTGCATGAAGTGTTCCCAGGATCGTTGTCACTCCTCTTGAAGCGTTTTACTCAGTGTGGAGGGCAGGAGAAGACGGCCACATACAGGGTCAGTAATATCACATTTCTACAAATGCAACAAAAATTGGACAATAAAAAAAAAAAAGTGGCCAATAGGTGGCGCTGTAGCTGTGCAAATCATATTGCAAATCTTCAATATGTCCCTCTTGTACTTTACCCCATGTTTAATCACTACATCATGACGGTGATCCGATCTGTCAAGAAACCCCATAACCAGCAGTCACACGGGGTGAGAGAGGAAAATAATGGCTGATCACCTGTCCATCTGTGAATTAATACAGATAAAATACTGCTACAGCGCCACCTATCAGCCACTTCTTGAACAATATTTTTAAATTTAAAGGGTTACTCCGACACATTGTTTTTCTTTCAAATCAACTGGTGTTAAAATGTTATACAGCTTTTTAATTTTTCTATTTAAAAATCTCCAGTCCTCCAGTACTTATCAGCTGCTGTATGTCATGCAGGAAGTGGTGTATTCTCTCCAGTCTGACACACTTCTCTCTCTGCCACCTCTGTCCAGGGCAGCAGCAAATCCCCATAGAAAACCTCTCCTGCTCTGGACAGTTCCTGACATGGACAGAGGTGGCAGCAGAGAGCACAGTGTGGACAGCACAGACTGGAACCACTTCCTGCAGGACATACAGCAGCTGATAAGTACTGGAAGACTGGAGATTTTTAAATAGAAGTAAATTACAAATCTGTATAACTTTCTGACACCAGTTGATTTGAAAAAGAAAAAAATGCGCTGAGTACCAATTATTATTCAATAAGTGGCTGATAGGTGGCGCTGTAGTAGTAACAGTATTTTATCTGTATTGATTCACAGATGAACCCCTTTAATTTGATACATTTATATTTAATAAACCGATGCCCCCCCAGAACCCTCCGAGTTGGGGGAAGTTTAATTTTGATAACGATAAGATACATGTTGTTGGACTAGAATAGGCCCCCTATCGGAGCCATCACACCCCACCATGCTTGGATAGCAGTATACGGTGTCTGTGGCCCAGTGACTATGGAATATATATGTAGTGATCAGCATATACACACACCGCTAGTCCCTGTGCACACTGGATGCACATTTCACAATCCGTGCTGATGTTTCACCATGTTTCTAAATCAGGAGCGGACAGATCCCTGGCGCTGTGCGTGATTCATGTCAGCCTCGTGTCATGTACATTACATTCTGTATCAGACGCGGGTGCAGCGTATTCTCAGTGTTCTCTGAAGTCATCGGTCTCAGTAAACACTGAAAACCAGACAAGTTGTCACCTCCGAGATCCCGGGATCAGGCTGTAATGCCAGAGTGTGCTAGCTAACCAGGAATGGATACTGGATGAGTAACACATCACTGATGTTTTGTAGGAGAATACCATGGTCACAGTAAGGATTATCCAGGATTAGAACAACATATCTGATTTCTCCTATTAACAGCGCCACACTTGTCCTCAGTTTGTGTGCGGTATTGCAGCTCAGTTCTATTTAAGTGAATGGGACTGAGTTGTAATACCATACACAACCTGAAGACAAGTGTGTCGCTGTTATGACGGCATTTGTCACTATCACTCTGGCACCATGTACTGTACTGTGTACCCTACACAGTATCATATGTCCTATATCCAGTGGGACAGTCCCGCTATATCTGAATGGTGCCCCTATGTCCCAGTTCCTACTGAAACATTCCTCCTCGGCACTGTTAGGTATATACTTACTTCTATACACTGGCGGAACTACCGCCGTAGCAGCCGTAGCGGCTGCTACGGGGCCCCTGGCATCCGGGGGCCCGAGGCCTTGGTCCCCGAAGCTGACCGCCTGCAGCACCCGGTGGCCGAGCGGGCCTCCCGGGTGTTAAGTGTTCTAATTGACAGCGTGAGAAGCCAGTGTTGTGCTTGCGATCACAAGAGTGTCGGCCCCCGCCGGATGAGCAGCTCCCTGGTCGAGTCCCACGCAGCGTCATCACTAAGCTCAGTGTGCGCCGCCGCGGCTGGGACTTCCGGGTACAGAGAGCATGTTTTTTCTTTTTTATCAGAGGGGAACAGTGGGGGCTATATGGGGGAAGGAGAACAACACTGGGGGCTATATGGGGGAGGACAATAACAGTGGGGGCTATATGGGGGAAGGAGAACAACAGTGGGGGCTATATGGGGGAAGGACAATAACAGTGGGGACTATATGGGGCAGGACAACAACAGTGGGGGCTATATGGGGGAAGGAGAACAACAGTGGGGGCTATATGGGGGAAGGACAACAACAGTGGGGGCTATATGGGGGAGGACAACAACAGTGGGGGCTATATGGGGGAAGGACAATAACAGTGGGGGCTATATGGGGGAAGGAGAACAACAGTGGGGGCTATATGGGGGAAGGACAATAACAGTGGGGGCTATATGGGGGAAGGACAATAACAGTGGGGACTATATGGGGGAAGGAGAACAACAGTGGGGGCTATATGGGGGAAGGACAATAACAGTGGGGGCTATATGGGGGAAGGAGAACAACAGTGGGGGCTATATGGGGGAAGGACAACAACAGTGGGGGCTATATGGGGGAAGGACAACAATACTAGGGGCTATATGGGGGAGGACAACAACAGTGGGGGCTATATGGGGGAAGGACAATAACAGTGGGGGCTATATGGGGGAAGGACAACAGTGAGGACTATATGGGGGAAGGACAACAACACTGGGGGCTATATGGGGGAGGAACAACAACAACACTAGGGGTTTTATGGGGGAGGAACAACAACACTGGGGGCTATATGGGGGAGGAACAACACGGGGCTATACGGGTCTGGGGATGCAGAAGACTGGGGGCTGCCTGTAGGAGGATGCACAAGACTGGGGGCTGCCTGTAGGGGGATGCACAAGACTGGGGGCTGCCTGTAGGGGGGTGCACAAGACGGGGGGCTGCCTGTAGGGGGGTGCACAAGACTGGGGGCTGCCTGTAGGGGGGTGCACAAGACTGGCGGCTGCCTGTAGGAGGATGCACAAGACGGGGGGCTGCCTGTAGGGGGGTGCACAAGACTGGGGGCTGCCTATAGGAAGATGCACAAGACTGGGGGTTGCCTATAGGGGGATGGACAACACTGGGGGCTGCCTATAGAGGATTCACAAAACTCTGGGCTACCTATAGGGGGTGCACAACACTGGGATATCTATATGGGGGATGGACAACACTGGGGGATACCTATAGGATGATGCACACACAGAGGTAGCCATATACTATCAGGCAGGGATAGTGAACCTTGGTTTTCCAGCTATTGCAAAACTACAGGTTTAGCTTTGACTGTCCACACATGATGGGAGTTGTAGTTTTGCAACAGCTGGAGAGCCAAGGTTCCCTACCCCTGGTATAGGGGATGCACAGAGGTTGTCATCTACTATAAAGGGACACAGAGAGGGAGGCTCCCTACTATAGGAGATGCAGAAAAGACCATCTATATGGAGGACTGAACAAGGGACCATCTATAAGGTGTCTACACAGAGCGGGGCATATTAGGGATATATATATACACACACACACACATACACTACAAAGAGTCAGGGTTACCCACTAAATCAGGGCTTAAAGGGGCCAGTGCAGTTAGTAGAGAAATGAGGATGGTGACAGAGTGAGGAGCCTAATATGTTTCTCTGGCAGATTCTGTGGATTCGTGGCTCGGAGAAGTTCTCATAACGGCCCAGGGCAGATGGAGAAGATGATGAAAAGGGGAACTCCGATCAGAGAAGACGTCCCCTGTGAGTCACCTGATGTTACTGCACTGTAATTTGTATGGTGTACAGATTCTGTGTAGAGCTGGGTGTGTTGATGACATAGTGGTCGGTCAGAGGAGGGGGGCCCCAATCAAAAGTTTGCTATGGGGCCCAGTCATTTCTAGTTACGCCCCTGCTTCTATAGGTACATATGTCATGGACAGACGCATACAGCACTGCTTCCTGATTGGAGACAGAGATCACATGACTTGCTGCTGCACCAATCTACTGACAGCCTGAAGGGGGAGGCCGGTCATGTGATCTCGGAAACAGTCTCTCCCTCCAATCAGGAGGCAGTGCTGTGTGTGGATACGCCCCCGCGGTCCGGTAGGTCTTGGGTTTGTATTAAAGTTGTGGATAGCTCTGTTCTGACTCATAAAGGGGGGGCCCTTAGTGTGAGGCCCACCCTTATAATGTCCACATGGAGACATACAGACATGACATAGATGATGGGGTCCTGACCACACACCTCTTTACAGTTTAGTTTACGTACAGTTTACGTAGATACAAAACGCTGTTCCCGAGATATGAAGGGGATTACACCGTCAGCCTGTTACATCCCCCTTGACTATATAATCACACCCATCACCTCATTCCCCTTCTTATACGAATGAAGTTCACGCCCACCTGACTATTAACTGGACTGTTAGTTTATATTTTCTCTATCTCAGGAATGGAAGGTCGGTTTAGGAAAGTGTAAGAAGCTATGTGATCAGGGCACCCTAAGCGTGTTTATTGTAGTAACATCTAATTTTGGGGGGTTTGACTACAGGTCCTCTTTAAAGGACAACTCCGACCAAAACGTATTTTTTAATATGTTATTACTTATTAATTAATATGTTTTCACAAACCGTGACATCACAAATCAGTTGTAATTCCTATATAGTGCTCCCCCTGCTGGACACTCCATAGGAATTACAACTGATTCGTGGCGTCACAGTTTTTGAGAGGATTTGAAGACTCCCTGATCTACTAAATTGAGGGAAATAGCCTTTATGTGCATTTCCCAATGAATGTACATAATTGGTGACAAGGAACTTGTCTAACTTTCCATAAGTAATAACATTAAAAAATACTTTTGGCCGAACTTCTCCTTTAAGTAAATCCCTGCAATCCCTTTAAGCCCGAGCCTATGACGCATGTCCACCAGTAAGAGACATCTCTGTCGTTTGTGTTTCATCCTCAGTGTAATTGAGGAGCCGTCTGGAGGTGATGGCGCTCAGGATGTTCCTCCCGCGTATCCATTTTCCAGAGTGCATCCATCACGCTGACAGTCATCATTTAGCCTAATGCAGTGTACGCAGGAAGCCGCAGATTACTCTGCACAATGTGACAGCCGAGGCTGCGGCCTTACAATTACATAGAATGCAGGATTAACCTCTTAGCTTCCAGGTCTCCCACCCGTCTATGTATTATAGCGCAGCATCCGCCATCACCCTATGTGACAGATCTACGGCCCCATTCACATCCGACAAGTGCGATAACCGCAAAAGCTCAGCAATGGACAGAGCACAATCATTAGTATATATTTAGTTCACTGACTTCTATGCAGGTACGCCACGGTATATGTTGGCATACTTATTTCTAAATGAGAATGTCATCCATCATGAAATAGGACCTTATTTTATATTATTTGTTTTTCTATTCTAGTAAATATGAACCTCAGAACAAACAACACAACCTAATTGTTCACGACTACGAATACCGAGGTTTCGGGATGGGCCACCTCTAGCCCTGCAGACACCCTAAAGGGCTATTCCAATATCAGGTAAAAAAAAAAAAAAAAAGGCTGAGAAAGCATATAGCATCATTTACCTGTTTGACCCAGTTCTGATGTGTTGTCTCTGTGGAGAGTGAGGAATCAAGGAGACAACACAACATTGAAGATGAAAACTACACAACTTCCTGTCGGGGATGTGGCAAGCAAATAGAAGCTGAAGCCAGTACTATTAGAGATAATAGCACATTAGTAAAGGCCCTATTCCACGGCCCGACTCTGAGGAGCAAACAAGCGCTATCAACGCTCATTTGCTCCTTGTTCCCCGCTCGCTGGCGCCGCTATTCCATATGGCAGCAGCAAGCGGGTGAGTGCGGGAGGGGTCGCGGGGAGATGCCCGGGTGATCGCTAGATCGTCTGGACAGCCCATAGCATGCAGCAGCGGTCTGCTGCCACGGCTCCTATTTCACGGACCGGCGGAAGCAGATCGTTGCTGTATGAGTCGTTTGTCTTTCAACATGTTTAAAGGACAAACCACACGATTGTTGCCTTCTATTCCACGGCACGATTATTGGCCGTAATCGTTCCTTGGAATAGGGTCTTACGTTATATGTATTCAAGTGACCCTATAGGACTAAGGGCCCTATTACACAGGACGATTATCGTGCGAAAAATCGTTATATCGTTCGAATTTTAACGATAATCATTCTGTGTAATTACAGGCAATGATCGAAAAATCCTTCGTATGACGATCATTGATTTAGATCGGAACCTAAAATTATCGTTAATCGTTCGCTGTAATCCCACTTTCGTTTGCTCAATTTCCACATTTTTCACTAATCATTCAGTGTAATTGCATATTGTTCATTGTTTTGCTGGGATCAGATGGAATAAACGATCATAGTAACGATCGCAATAACGATTGTAACTATCTTTCTGTGTAATATGGTGAGCGTTTTCAAATTAACAAGCTGGTTTGCGAACCTTTATTGTTAGTCCACAATCGTTAAAAATCCAGGACCCCAACACTGGGTAAGGAGGAGGGCTGCATCGGCAATAGGAAGGGGGGTGGCGATAGAATCTGGAAAATGTCTAAAATTTAACATTTACATAAAAATAAATATAAAAATGTAGAAAAGGTTCCAGCATTTGCCAGTAAAGAAAGTCGTCAATAATCTGCCTCTAAGATGGAAAGTCTGGGTAAGCTGGAAGCACATGTCGTTTCATGACTCACTTCTACATTCTTGCTGTGTTTATTTTTGTCCAAGCCGTGTAATTATCGGCCGTGTCCACCAACCCGCGCAAAGGGAACAGCGAGATGTTATTCTGGCGGGGGATTTTGCATAACAAAAAATATATATATATTATTCCACTATAGGCCCATACACTATTCCGGGACAGATTGGTGATGCAAATTATTTCCCCAACAAAGTAAAGCAAAACCCTTAAAACCAGAGTTCCTAAAGTGCCAGTCTACTCATACCGGACAGCCACAGGCAGCGCTCGCTGGGAGCTGTAGTAAAGAGGTGCAGGGCTGGATTAAGGTTGGCAGAGGCCCCGGGTGAATGATTTCAGCCACATTCAGGAGAAGCAGGTGAAGAAGCTCGGATCTCCTGTGTGGCAGAGCGGCGCACATCTTCTCCTGCGGGCCACGCAATGTTGCCATTTCATAGCGCGCCGCCTGCAGGAGAAGACCGCTCCTTCAGGGACCTGGATGTGGGGCGCCGGAGCATCACCAATCCCCCCCACCGGACCAGTAACCCCCATTCGTACCCCTCACCGATTGGGCTCCGCTGGAGGTTGCTGTAGATTCACCAGCCTTAACCCGGAACCCTGCTTCAGGGTTCAGGCCCCCCAGTGGTGGAGGCCCCAGGTGCCCTCCCTTTAATCCAGCCCTGAAGAGGAGCAATAAAATTTACAGAACTACAGGTGGGGGTGGTTAACTACTTGCTAAGGGCTTCTACTGAATTGGGGGGTTAACTACCTATGGGGGGGCTTTTTTTTTCGGGAGGGGGGTTTGACTAACTTACTGGGGCTAAAAGTAAACTTGCACACGGTGCCATCTACCCTGAGGCAGGCCCTGTATCTCATCATGAGGGTACGAAAAAACAAAACACTGGACATTAGGATAAAATGTTATCTTTTATTTAAAATAAAATGCATTTATACATAGTCATGATATAGCATGTCTGAACACAATACTTTACTACGTAGATGGCTGAGGTGTCTCATGCAGCGCTTTGCATTGAACAACAGCAAAATAACACTCTTGGGAAGAAAAGAAAAAAAAAAAGGAGATGCCCAGAGGTCAGATGTCTGGAGCGTCATGAGGAACATCTATGGGTAAAATCTGCAATTGCCAAAACTTTTCCATGAAAAGGAGAATGTCTGGTTTAGAAAACAGGTCTGCTTTCTTAAGGAACAGCGCCACTCCTGTCCACAGGATGTGTCTGGTACTGCACTTTAGCACCATTACAGTGAATGACACAGTATCGCAGGTAACCCGAGAACAGGAGTGGCGCTGTTTTTGGAAGGAAGCAGACATGTTTTTGTAAACTAGACAACCCCTTTAACAATGGGAAAAAACACCTGAAAAGTTTAGTACTGACAATATTAATAAAGTTTTTAGCAACATTATATGAGTCATGGGACATAGAGTAAAACTACAGAGCGCTCCATAGACTTGTGTGTTGTGCAGCCCTATGAGCCGTGTTAAAACAGACAAAGACCACAGCAACCGGTAACAAAAAAAAAAAAAAAAAATCAAGAATGGTTGCTAAGGGCCGCCCGGCCTATGTTTGAACAATACGGCTCCATAGGATTAGTGTTAAATCATCAAAGAATACAAAAACTTTAGCACCGAAGCAATCACTTGCGTTTCTCAACCTGCTGCTGCAAAACTACAATTCAGGGCATGATGGGAGTTGTAGTTCTCCAACAGCTGGAAAGTCACAGGAAGAGAAACCATGGCTTATATAGTCTCATCTGTAACCAAAAAAAAAAGAAATTGGAAAAAAATTCCTGTTTCTGATTATATATATATATATTACACAAAACCTTTGACCCTTGACCCCCCCCTAATTTTACTTCAGTGATAAACCAGAACATTAGTTTGCAGTGAAATATATTTAATACTAAAGAAAAATATATATAACCCCAATAAGGAATACATTCTTAGATGCAGATTACTAGAACTAAAGCAGAAAAAACAAAAAAACACAAAAAGTGATAACAAAAAAATAAACACTGTACAATTTTATAAAATTTGTGTTTTTACATAAGTTACACAAAAAAAAGAAACAAAAATAACATATACTTCATTCGACCTTTTACTTCATATAGTCATGATGAAACGTTGCATATCTGAGCGCGGACGCTGGTGAACACTACATCTGTCGTTTAATACTATATGGTGTATAGAGCTAAAGAAAAAAACGTAACTGGTCGCTATGTACCAACACAGGACAAGGAGAGACGTGGCGGCAGCGTCCATTCAGCCCGTGCTACTCCAACTGCTTTGTTGGATGAACCTGAACGTTTGTGGGCCCCCCTAAGCTAGGGCCAGAGATTGGCTGCTGGCTCTTGGGGACCCCCCTATTATATTAGTATTTTCTATACAAGGCCACAGTGTTCTTAGAAGAAGAAAAAAAAAAATTATCAGAATTGACCTAATATGTTGAAAAATTAGAAAAAAAAAAAAAAAAAAAAAAAATAAAAGTTTATTCGAAAGAGTTGAACTTTTTGGGGAACCCACATATAAAACACATGCGTGGAGCTGATTATCGCCTCACAGTCTGAGCCCTTGATAGTCGTCTAGTAAATGGCTTTAGATTCTCGCCTTTTCTTCTGTCCTATATGGAAATACAAGAAAATTCTCGATTTCCACAATGTTTTTTTTTTTTTTTTCATTGCTACATGTGGTAGTACGGAAGTGCTTTGGTTAGTGCCCGCAGCTTGTTAAATACAGAACTGTCGGAGGGTGGATACATTTCAAGCTTATGGTTTTTTTTCTCTCCTAAGCAGCATACGTAGAGTAAAAAAAAAAAAAAAAAATACAAATAAAAATAGGGAAACAAATTTTCAAAAAAAAGCTCTGATCTTCTGGAGGAGCGCGGTGCGGTGGTCTCACACCCAGCCGCTTGTGAGTTTGAAGAACATCTCTTCGTCGAGACTTTCGTTCTGGTCCTTGGCCCGCGTGGACAGGAAGATGTATCCCCCGATAAATTCATGAACTACTTTACAATCCACTTCTGTGCATATGAAGGAGAGCCGCATCTCGTCTGCAAACTCCACCGTTACCTACGGGGGAGGAACAGGAGGCGACCATTACTGACTGTCCACAAGCAACCCCCTACTCAGGCCTCTGGGGTAGTCAGAAGACCCTGACACAGACACTACCCATTCCAGTCTAGAAGTAGGTTTCACCACAGCGCCTTACATTCAGGTGAACAGGACTTAGGGCTGCAGTACCACACACAACCACAACCAAATGTATGGCGCTGTAGCTTTAGTGGGCGGCCAGCATTCTATCCCATTCAGTCAGATATAGACACCCCATAGTGAGGATGTCATCAATATTATGGACCCTTTACCTCACATTAAAGGAGTTGTTCACCAAATTTTTGGTGCCAGAGATTTGTAATTTACTTCTTTTAAAAGAATCTCAAGTTTTCCTGTACTTATCAGCTGCTGGATGTCCTGCAGGAAGTGGTATATTCTTTCCAGTCTGACACAGCGCTCTCTGCTGCCACCTCTGTCCATGTCAGGAACTGTCTAGAACAATTACAAATCCTCATAGAAAAACTTTCCACAGTACACCACTTCCTGCAGGACATACAGCAGCTGATAAGTAGTGGAAGACTTGAGATTTTTTTAATAGAAGTAAATTACAAATCTCTGGCATCAGTTGATTTGATAGCAGTTTTTATTGAATGAACTCCCCCTTTAAGCCCCATATACAATACGGTCTTCTCACCATCTTGATTTCCCAGTTGACGTTCCACTGCTTCATGTTACTAAACCGCCACGTTTTTATGGCATCTCCAGTGTTGGCGTCCATCCTGATCAGCCGGTTGTAGGCGATGCCGATCAGCTCCTCCTTCTTCCCACCCTGGAACCTGTACAAGACACGAACATACATCAGCATCTAAAGTGTGGGGGCTACATCTCCCACAATGCAAGACAACACAACCAGTCATCCCTTACCCCTACCTGGCAAGAAAATGGGTGATGCCAAACTCCGGTAAGGACTGCCATGCCTGAATAAACCGCATCTTGGCTTCTATTAGACTCATCTGAGCCACGTTCTGGTGCGCCTCCAGGATACGGGCTGTAATCTGAAGGAGAAGTAAAAGGCCCATTATACCACAGACAACTCCCATCATCCACTTACATGGGTCACTGTATAGATTTCTGATAGACTGTAGGGTGAAGTGTCGCCATGTTTGTTTGCGGTCAGTGAATGTGCATGTACACTTGTACACAGGCCTGTCCGGTCTATAGATGAGCACTCCCAGCATAACCACCCCTTTATAACCCTGACTATAGCGCAATATGGCAATGTCCCAAAAACGGACTCTCCAGCCGATGCAGAATAACCATAGTCCATCATGCTATGCTGGGAGTTGTAGTTATGCAAAACTACACTCGGCAACTTTGCATCTACTTTTACAAAAGGTAGTTACAGCACTACAACTCTCAGCATGTCATGACAGATGAACACCAGTGGCAGAGGTTCTCTGGCTGTTGCAAAACTAGCACCCGCATATTGGTAGTGGTAGTATTACAATACCTGCAGAGCTAGAGGTCAGAGATCACTGGTCTTAGACAATGCTCTATGAGACCACAGTTGTCCGTGCATGCTGGGAATTGTAGTTTTGCAGCACCTGGAGAGCTACAGGTCAGAGATCACTGGTCTTAGACAATGCAACATAAGCCGTTGCCCAAATCTCACTGCTTACAGTGTGTATAGTCGCAGAGCATTGACAATCACAACCGTATCTAAGCACTGTGTTTTATATAGGAAGCTACGGAGACTGAAGTGGGCTATGTTCCTGCTCTGGATACATGTATATATGACTGGGAACCTATACATTGCCCTATTACAGACAATACTCTCCATACGAATTAGATAAACATTGGCTGAACCCACTCATTTTGGAAGGGCAGCCATTTTTACGGCAAAGAAGGATCATGACTAAGGGGGCTTAACCTGCCTGAAACACGTTGGAGAAGTGACCATGCACTTATCATTGCTGCGATTTTTAGGCTATTCCACATCTGTTTGCACCTGCAGAGTGCTCATTGTCTACACGGTGCTGTATTCTCTAGCTGGGTCTGAGCAGGTCTGACGGTCGCACCATAGTGGGGAGTGGAATCAGACACGCGGCCACCTTCACAACGTACAGCAGTGAAGGATACTGCAGAACTGGGGTGGGGAACCTCCAGCTCCACAGACGTGGTGGGTGGAGCTCAGAATGGCGGACAGGCACTCGGATACCAGCGAATACAGCGCACAGGGGAATTGAGCACAACGTACGTTGCGGACCAAGCGGGAATGTAGTTTATTGTTGATAATGAAAAGCGTCAATGGCCTGAAACCCCCTCCATACTGCACTGGAATTGATCGCATGGTGGGGGTTGTAATCCATGTGGTATCGCAGTGACCATTCTAACCCACAGAACTAAGTGAACATAGATGAACCAAGCACTAACTGCACTTGCACAGTGTGTTATGCCATCATTTTGTTTGGCCCATATAGGATTCTATAACTATCCACATTGTCCACGGCGGGGGAAAAAAAAAAAAAAAAAAATTCCCCATCTGTGGTGTAGAAAGTATGAGCCTTAGTGACCACAACTCCCAGCATTCCAGAGGCTGCATGACTTGGATTCCCGCTATGGCTCAGCGGCCTCCGCCTTCTCCCTGACTGCGGTCCGTTGATTCCTACATGACTGATCTGACATTCCTATCACATAGATGGATCATTACATTCTTCATTTTACTAGCGGATGACAAGCATTCCAGCATGGGGCGGCCACACGTAACCAATCCTACCATCCAGGGGCAGGCCGGAAGTCCTACAACCAGTCCAGTACTCAGCCCATACCACCATAGAATGAAATGGCATCATACCGCTACATACGTGTACAGGGTCCTAGTAATCCCCCCTGTTATTTCAGAAACCAAAAAAGGGAAAAAGACAGATCTGATACCCAGCAAGTAATGGAATTGGGGGCCTATCTTTTAGGCTGTGTCATGAACATGACCGCCATATTGGATCAAGGGGTTTTCGAACGGCCAGGTGGTCGTGTGGCATATGAAATAGGATTCCAATTGTCTCACTAATCATTGCCGCAATCAGATCTGCGATATCTCTTGTGGTCGAAAAGTGGCAAATACTATAAAAAGTACTACAACCCCCATGATGGATGAGGCAGGAGTTGTAGATCATTCCTGTAAGCAGTCCGTGCTGTAAAGGAGTCAGTGGGTTTACATGGAGTCACAGTGTCTGACTGGGGTATCTGGGGCCCACCAATGAAGAACCAGCGAGAAACATGTCAGTCAGATACATCGCTTTGGGTATCATACCTTAATGAACTGGCGCCATGGTCCTTTATTTAAACACGCTTCCAGCGCCGGTCTTTTCAGGAGCACTGGTCCCCGAAACCCCCTATCCTTTGCGACGCGGCTCCATTGATTCTAATGAAGCCATGTCACAAAGGGGAGGGGAGATCGTCACACCGGGGGCGGGAGGCTTGCCCCCCCCCCAGTGCTAAGGGGCCGATGCTTCCAAAAAGACCGGTGCAGAGCATGGGAATCAGGCGGCCACTGGCATCCCTGCGTCGGCATTTATCCATTAAGGTATAATACCCATAGTGGTACATTCGCTTTAACCTCTCCAGCTGTTACAGCACTACAACTCCCAGCATACCCCAACAGCCTATGGATGAAGAGCCGAAGGTTGGGGAACACCGTCAAAAAGTCTGGCATGTAAAAAAACAACTTACAGTATATAAATCTGCAAGACTGCTGAAATATAAGAAAACCAAAGGAAATTTCAGTTTCCCTTAAAAGCCTTGCATGTTATGTGACCGACCCTCTTAGATAATATAGAACTTGTGCAACCTTAAGTTGGCATAATGTATCTTAAAAAGTAAAAAAAAAAAAAAAAAAAAAAAAAAAAAAAAACACAACAAAAATAACACACAGCATGATAAATAAAGAAAAGACTCCTTATGCCTGGGACTTACCAAGTCTCTTACATAGCCTGGCTGCGGGCGGCAATGCCGAGAAATGGAAAATAAGGAAGGAATGGAGGGATAGGGAAGGAGACGGAGATAAAACAAAAGAGTAAATACAGATATGAGCCAAATAAGCAAAAAATAAAAGGAAGATCTGCAAAACAAAAATAAGAGTGGAAGCAAAAAAAGCAAAGTAAACAAGTGTTATGAAAGGAAGTGAGCATTGGTGGAGGATGCGGGCACAACCATTACGTTCAATAGGAAAGAACCTTCACCGTGTTAATATTCAGACAAGAAAGTATTAGTGATTATTGTTGAGCGACGTTGCCAAATTGTTCGGGTTCGGTAACGTTGGCTGAACCGGAACGCTCTGCATTTCACTTCCAGCGGCCACTCTAGGAGTCATCTAACGTCTCCAGGAGTCTCCGGGAGTCAAATGACGTGTTTTGGGATTCAGAGAACGTTGCCAAACCCGAACAGTTCAAGAACTCCGCTCAACACTATTAGTGAGTAAAGAGGTAACAACCAACATCCTCTAGTAAACAGCAAACCAGAAAGAAAACATACCGCTCTGTTTACAACGCTAATTGCTGGTTAAATTAAATTTTAGTAAAACTTCAAGCACAATAACTGGTGTCCTTAATCGGTGAGTGCGGAGCGGCCGGCTGACATGTCTCTGCATTCCTGGCATTCCCCTGGCACAGCACATCCGGCTTTATACTGCAGCCTCCCGTCAGGAGATTCTGTGGGACAGAACAGTCCCCTTTGACCTCTCCGGGACCAGATGTAAAAGCCACTTCCCGGATGGAGTCAACGCGTGATTAACCCCTTGTGCTGCAAGATTCTATAAGCGATGCATGAAGGCTCAAAGCCCAGTGCTCGATGCAAGGCAAGACAGTGGTGACCAAATCACGTCAAGACGTGGAGGAGTCTCCGTTACCTGCTTGTTCTTGTACTTCTTCAGATACCGGGGTGAAACCACACATTCTGGGTTAATGTCGGAGTTGACCTGGTCCGGAATGAACTGGGGGTCGGGGTTCAAGTGCTGCATTTTCAGGAAGGACAAGATGTTCTGGACCTCTAGGTTGTAAGAGCTGTCCGCCATGGTCTTGCCCTTTGATGCCAACCTACATGCTGCCATCCAGTGAGCATACTGCTTCTCCTGTGAAGGAAGGGACAGTTATTGCTTATGTCTACAGCATTCATGTTTATGTTACCTGGCGGTTGTACCACTTACTGCTGAACTGAGATGACGGATCAGGTTAGATTACTATTGCACAATTTGACATTCAGCACTGTATGGCGGTATTAAGATTTCTAGTGCACTGTACAGTATACTATTTGTGTATATATCAGAAGTATTACATGGCTGTGTTATTAGGCACTATATACTGACATGGATTTAGTGCAATAGGACGGTATCACACAGGGCGTCATCCATCATAAAGACGGCCCTGGAGTTATTACACCATCCCAGATACAGATGTGGCAGTATAAATGGCAGTATCTTACATTTTCACACCGGAGCCAGATCTCATTCATTCCTTCAGCCACCGGTATGAGGAGCTTAATGATAAACTTCTGGCCAGATATGTTCACATCTGGAGTCACTTCACAACCTGGAAAACAGGAAGAGTTGGGACGGTTTATAGACCCCGGTTCTTACATGGAACTTTCAGAGTAAAATATGTCTCGGGTCTAAAGCTTGGCGTATGCCGTAATTGTTTGCACCTGAATCTTGGCTCAGTGGCCCCTCATCTCCATACTGTGGTGGGCTCACAGCAACATTGAAGGGAGAGGGGAAAGGGCCTAGTCCAGGACCTAGTGTGGGGCTGGGGGGTGGGTGGGCAGGGCCGCAATCCATCACAATTTTCATCCTCTTCACCCCAATGGGATCCTAAGTCAAAGGCATTGTCAGACAGCCAAATCAATGAGACAAGTCTGGGGTTGGGTGTGAGGATATTATAGGCATATAAGGAAGCACCCTTAAAAGGGGGGTAAAATGTCAGATCCCTATGCCATAGAGACGCTGTCAGCAACACATTAGGAGCTCTGCTCCACCTGTGATACAGATCAAGTTCTTCATGTTAATTCACATTGTGTATCATTACTGTGGATCTTCACTTTTGGATCTTGGGTGACATTTCCTACTGTGTATAAATCTCTCTCCTGCAAATATCAGTCCACATATGCGAATGATAGCGCCGTGCTCCGATTACAACACGGAGAGTCGGCATTCCAGAAAGCTCAGTCACCAGCTTCAGAGCAGGTCAATGTACCCAAAAAGGTATTCCTGGCGCCATGTGTCATGACTGCGACCTGACATCACTTGGCAGCCAGTGTGTTTACTGCAGAGCTAAACGGTGGAACTGGTGACTGTACAACTCAACATACAATACACATCACTGCTGAAGATTTACCAACTCAGTGAGTAACACAATGCTCTAATGGACGATAGTAAAACACTACTATAATACTGCTCCTATATACAGGAATATAACTACTATAATACTGTTCCTATATACAGGAATATAACTTCTATACTACTGCCCCTATATACAAGAATATAACTACTATAACACTGCTCCTATGTACAAGAATATAACTACTATAACACTGCTCCTATGTACAGGAATATAACTACTATAATACTGCCCCTATATACAGGGATATACCTACTATAATACTGCTCCTATGTACAGGAATATAACTACTATAATACTGCCCCTATATATAAGAATATAACTACTATAATACTGCTCCCTATATACAGGAATATAACTACTATAATACTGCCCCCTATATACAGGAATATAACTACTATAATACTGCTCCTATATACAGGAATATAACTACTATAATACTGCTCCTATATACAGGGATATAACTACTATAATACTGCTCCTATATACAGGAATATAACTACTATAATACTGCTCCTATATACAGGGATATAACTACTATAATACTGTTCCTATATACAGGAATATAACTTCTATAATACTGCCCCTATATACAAGAATATAACTACTATAACACTGCTCCTATGTACAGGAATATAACTACTATAATACTGCCCCTATATATAAGAATATAACTACTATAATACTGCTCCCTATATACAGGAATATAACTACTATAATACTGCCCCCTATATACAGGAATATAACTACTATAATACTGCTCCCTATATACAGGGATATAACTACTATAATACGAACTGGAGAGAATGGAACGGCTGCACATCCCATCTATGGCTGATACTAATGCCGCTAGGCCTATATTAAAAATCAACACCAGAGTGTCTGTACATGAATTGATCAAGCCATATTGCCCCGTGTACCACCGCGCAGGTCCTCTGGTCCACACGGGTCCCTACGCTAACTCCACACCGTGTCGGTCAGCGACCGCCAACCCCGCAAAGCGTGCACGTGCAGGGAAGGGAGGCCATGGAACGGCCCTGCAACCCCAATGTCACAGGACCAGACCCAAAAAGCCCCACCAAAACCCAGCCAGCACCACCGGCGGGGAAGGCTACACCTGAGTGCACATGGTTTTAATCCCTCCTGTTTTTTCCCCATTCTGTTTACTGCAGCTATGGTGAGTGTAATACCTTATCCAGACTTGTGCTGCTTGGGGGCGACCTTCTCCGCCGGCGGTGCTGGCCGGGTTCTGGTGTGGTGTTTTTGGGTCTGGTCCTGTGGCATGGGGGTCGCAGGGCCGTCCCATGGCCCCCGTTCCCTGGCTGTGCACGCCTGCGGGGTTGGTGGCCACTGACTGGCACGGTGTGGACTTAGTGTAGGGACCCATGTGTATCAGATACCTGCACGCGGTACATGGGGCAATATGGCTTGATCAATTCATACACTAAATTCTGATGTGTTTTTTATTTAGCCTAGCGGCACTAGTATCAGCCATAGGTGTGATGTGCAGCACTCTGTTTCTTCCCTGAACCGCATAACTACTATAATACCGCTCCTATATACAGGGATATAACTACTATAATACTGCTCCTATATACAGGAATATAACTACTATAATACTGCCCCTATATACAGGAATGTAACTACTATAATACTGCTCCTATATACAGGAATATAACTACTATAATACTGCTCCTATATACAGGGATATAACTACTATAATACTCCTCCCTATATACAGGGATATAACTACTATAATACTGCTCCTATATACAGGAATATACTACTATAATACTGCTCCTATATACAGGAATATAACTACTATAATACTGCTCCTATATACAGGAATACAACTACTATAATACTGCTCCTATATACAAGAATATAACTACTATAATACTGCTCCTATATACAGGAATATAACTACTATAATACTGCTCCTATATACAGGAATATACTACTATAATACTGCTCCTATATACAGGAATATAACTACTATAATACTGCTCCTATATACAGGAATACAACTACTATAATACTGCTCCTATATACAGGAATATAACTACTATAATACTGCTCCTGTATACAGGAATATAACTACTATAATACTGCTCCTGTATACAAGAATATAACTACTATAATCCTGCCCCATATATATATAAGAATATAACTACTATAATACTGTAGTGCAGCAGCTTTCTTACCCCTGAGATTCATCTGATGGGCGGGGGTTCCATTTGCTTCCTCTTTACTCTTGTAGCAGGATATGGATGTGTCTTTGAATGTGCACCAGTACTGCTTGTAGCCTTTAAGAGTCAGTTTCTTAGGTCTATTGAGTCAAAAAAAAGAAACCAGAAGATGTTACTGTTAATGTGATGTCTTCCCCTCCTGCTTGTCATGAGCGTGCAGGGATCAGATGATCAGCAGCAGCGAAGAACCTTCCAGCAGCCGATGACCATGATTCATCTCAGGGTCCAAATCAGCAAGACATCAGGTGATATAGTCGGATGATATTTATCAGACACACATGCAGGGTTATTTCTATTATTTTCGTGCTCTAACCCTCAAGGGGGAAAAAAAAATTATATGTCTAGATTGGGCGATCTGAGGTGGTGTGAGAATGATCTGGTGACCTGCATTGGTGTGAGAAAGACCCGGCAACTTGCGTTGGTGCGCGAGAACGATCGGATTGCCTGCCGTGGTACTTCAAGCACTTTCCCACATAGGGGGGACCGGGACTATCCTCCTATTGGTGGGGAGAGTTAGTTCCTGGTGGTAGAGTCTTTTACTAGTTGTCTGCAGTGAAGGAGATACAGAGAGAGTTGCTGTTGCCGTCTACCGCCAGGCCCACCTTAGGCCAGGACCCTGGTATGGTCTTCTGTTTATTGGAAAGACAGACGTTCTTGTTGAAGTTTGTGAGAGAACCACTATGCAGTGCTTAATCCAAAAGGTGGGGTAACTCACCTGGGTACACCTTGCCTACGTCAGGGATCAAAACTAGTCAGGACTATCCACAACCAGGATTAGTCTGCAGTGGAGCAAACACCATAAGCTGAAGTACTCCACTGAATCTTGCTCGGCCTACTTGAGTAATCTTGAGAGATTGGCTACGCATTGTAGTTCAAGCCTGGGACTCGTACTGCCGAAACTGACACTCGCTGGGCTAGCTTGGCAAAAGGTAGTAGTCTTCTTATCTGCTTATCCTCAACCGTGAATATGAGAGTCTTCTACACAAAGTCACTAGAAAACCTCCCGGCAGAGTAGTGCACTGGTTAGGCAAGGTCTCCAAGACAGCCCCCTAATCTACTCAACTAAGTTACTCTTCACCTACTATCTCAGGCACCTGAGCCTAAAGCCTGTGTGTACTGTTACCAAGAGAAAGGACCTTGTTACTTATTTTTGTGATTATGTGTTGCACTATATTTTTCTCTTACTGTATTGCACTAAAGAGTTTTAAAGTAACCACTATTCTGGTTAAGTGCTGGACTCATAACTCTCTCCGCCGCACTCGCATCCTCACACTGTATTACCCTTACAAAGCCCAGTGCCAGTGTGTCCGGGGGTGGCTATGACCACTTCTGGTCACCGTGACAAAGTGCCCATCCAAAACATCACCTAGCCCACTGCTGTTACCATCTAGCAACCCCGAGCCACAGCAGAGGTGGTGTGAGAGAACAATTTGGAAACCCGCGGTAGTGCAAGAACGATCGGGTGGTCTGCAGAGCTAAGAGAATGATCGGGTAACCTCCAGTTGTGTGGGAACGATTGGGTAACCTGGTGTGAAAGGACGTTCGGTCGATCTGAGATGTGATGTGAGGACCATCGGGCCATCAGAGATGTGATGTGAGGACCATCGGGCCATCAGAGATGTGATGTGAGGACCATCGGGCCATCAGAGATGTGATGTGAGGACCATCGGGCCATCAGAGATGTGATGTGAGGACCATCGGGCCATCAGAGATGTGATGTGAGGACCATCGGGCCATCAGAGATGTGATGTGAGGACCATCGGGCCATCAGAGATGTGATGTGAGGACCATCGGGCCATCAGAGATGTGATGTGAGGACCATCGGGCCATCAGAGATGTGATGTGAGGACCATCGGGCCATCAGAGATGTGATGTGAGGACCATCGGGCCATCAGAGATGTGATGTGAGGACCATCGGGCCATCAGAGATGTGATGTGAGGACCATCGGGCCATCAGAGATGTGATGTGAGGACCATCGGGCCATCAGAGATGTGATGTGAGGACCATCGGGCCATCAGAGATGTGATGTGAGGACCATCGGGCCATCAGAGATGTGATGTGAGGACCATCGGGCCATCAGAGATGTGATGTGAGGACCATCGGGCCATCAGAGATGTGATGACCATCGGGCCATCAGAGATGTGATGTGAGGACCATCGGGCCATCTGAGATGTGATGTGAGGACCATCGGGCCATCAGAGATGTGATGTGAGGACCATCGGGCCATCTGAGATGTGATGTGAGGACCATCGGGCCATCTGAGATGTGAGGACCATCGGGCCATCTGAGATGTGATGTGAGGACCATTGGGCTATCAGAGATGTGATGTGAGGATCATGGGTTGATCGGAGATGGGATGTGAGGACCATCGGGCCATCAGAGATGTGATGTGAGGACCATCGGGCCATCTGAGATGTGAGGACCATCGGGCTATCTGAGATGTGATGTGAGGACCATCGGGCTATCAGAGATGTGATGTGAGGACCATTGGGCCATCTGTGATGTGAGGACCATTGGGCCATCTGAGATGTGAGGACCATCGGGCCATCTGAGATGTGATGTGAGGACCATCGGGCTATCAGAGATGTGATGTGAGGATCATGGGTTGATCGGAGATGGGATGTGAAGATCATCGGGCCATCTAAGATGTGGTGCGAGGACCATCGGGCGATCTGAGATGTGAAAGTGACTGACCGATCTATAAAAATCCCTTAAACAAACAAAGTATCCACAGTCCCAGAATATCATTCCATTCCACCCATCACCCAGACACCGGATCTTCAATGGACTTTTTTTTTTTGGCAGAACCGGATAATTTTTGGAAAACAATGTGGATTCCATGTACTCCTCAGTTTGTTTGTATTTCTGCAATAAATTAAAAGGAGATCATCCCCCCCGCCCTGCCCCGGCGGCCATGTGATCGGCATTGAGGCCTTTGTTCGGCTCCTGCCCAGGCCGCTCTGGAATCCTTCCAAACGTCAATTGAATAAGCAAAGCGAGAGATCGGGCGTTAATGAACATCGGCCTATAAATAGAGCCGACAGATCCTGACATTTCAGGAGTAGTGAGGGACGAGCAGATTGCGTTACCGCCGCCCCGTATTCTGACTGCTCTGCCATTGTGCCGCCCTGCGCCCCCAGGGGCTCTAGTGTCCTGACCTTTAACAATATCACTCGGGAGACTTCTCACGGACCGGTATGGTGCCATTATTGACGTGCCAACTGCCTGAGGAACAGGTTTTCCTCCGAGCGCAAACAAGACTCGGGCAGACGACCAATCCCACTCTATAACAGGGAAGCGGCCAGCGCAGGTGTCGCTTTTATTTCCCAATTTATACTTCCTTCCCATGGACTGAGCCAATGGAAAACTCATCAAGACCATAAACCTCATAATAAAAAGGCAAAACTGTTATATCCATTCCAAGGTATTCAGAAATGTGGAATTCTGGGACTTTCCTGAATACATACACGTACAACATTTCTCTGATACAGAGCTCCAAATCCCCTGCACAGATCATGAGATGACTGAAATACCTGCAGCCACCACTAGGGTGCACTGTTCTGACACGGAGCTCAACATTAAAATCGTATACAGTAAACGCCCTCTAGAGGCAGCAGTGGGCAGCGAGAATTCTAGCATTTACCTCTTTTGTCTATACAGGGAATCTGGAGCTCTGTATCGGGAAAAATGAAGCTAGAATTAATACAAAGACATATTGATCAGTGGAGAATGTAGGATCTATAAAAAAAAAAAAAAAAAAAAAAAAAATGGACATTCCCTTTAAGTCACAGCTCCTTACAATGTTAGTATAGCAATAACACTTGAAGATTACAGAATCACCATCATCTCCCACTAGCATAGCGAAGCATGACATGTTGTGGGGTATGGGGCAGTGTATGACCACTATATACTCTACAGAACCAGGCATAAGAATTTTTTACTTACTTGAAGATTTTGAGGTTGTCTGTAAGTTCTGGAATAGAAGTGATGTCCCCCTACAAGGAAAAAAAACATTACTTTTAAAACTTCAGCGGGTTATTACTATAAATAGTGGCGCCCCCTGGTGCTGAAGAGGGAAATTACCCTTCATGCTCCATTTTTGGCCTGTTCTCTTTTTCTTTTAAACTATTAAAGGGGCTAGTCCCATGAAGACAACCTCTATGGACATCAAAGAAATGGGCAATGTGAATGGTCGCCATGTAATACCCCATGTAATACCCCATTTCCCCTATAGTGGCCGCTGTTTCCCCTGACAAAGTCTATTGTGGAGCCGAATCGGGAAACTAAAAACTTAAAGGGGTAAAAACTATCAGTGACTTTCCATCTGTTGCAAAACTACAACTCCCAGCATGCCCTGACAGCCGCATGCTGGGGGTTGTAGTTTTGCAACTGTTAGGGAAAACAGGTGGTAGCCCCTATTAGAAAATACAATACTACTGGGAGGAGTGGAGAATAGTTGTGGTAGTCTTTGTTTGCAGCAGGAAGGGATTGCAGTGTGACACCTGGCAGAACATGGCGTCTTCAGGGGAACGTGACCTTTACTATTCATCAGCTTATTGTTTAGAGTCAACCCTGCCAGTCGCATCCTGACACATGGAGCTGTATACCTAGAACACAGGGATCCGGTGCTAAGGGGGACAGGGAACATACGGAACCGGAATAAATGGATGTTTCCAAGAACAGCGCCACCCTTATCCACAGGTTGTGTGAGGTACTGCAGGAGTAACAAGAAATTCGTTCTATGACCTTACCAGGATGGTTGACGTCTTCCCTCCTTCTAGAGTGATCTCCAGATCGGACAGCGCAGCGTCCACCTCATCGATTTCTTTGTCGCTGTTGTTATAATGATTCTCTGATGACATCATGGACAGCTTGTTTATATGATACTGCAAAGAAAGACAAACCGATATGACAAGGGCCGGCGGCTTTTACAGACACCTCACAGGATGTCCATACAGAGGTAGCAGAGCAGAGTCGCCACTTGTGTTATTTGGACAGATTTAACAAACATATATATTCAGGCAGTAGTGATGTCATCGTAGTGACATCACTAGTGCCTGTCCACTATAGGGGGAAGCCCGGACCCCCAATTGGCCAGCTCCCCCCAGGACAAAGGCATTCCCACCAGATCCCCTGTGGAAGAGGCCAGGGGGGCGCTCTGCAAGACCACATCAGAGGCAAACAGGAGCCAAGAGATGATATGGGGGACGATGGGAGGAGTAGTGCTCTACATATAGCATATCACTGTGTTATGGCTGTCTCCAGTGGTCTGTCATGTTAGGGGTTGGAGTATAACAGAACTGTATTATGGTCATGTCCCCTGGTTGGGGTTATGTTGGGGGTTGTAGTGTTCTATGTATACAGCATAATAGGTCAGTCATGTTGGGGACTGTAGTTTTCAATGTACACAGTATAACAGCACTGATTTGTGGTCGTTTCTTGTGGTGGGTTATGTTGGGGGGGTTGTAGTTTTCCATGAGTGTATATATATGGTGACGCTCTGGATGATCCAGTGCCCAACCGCCGGGATGAGGTTATGTCGGTGGTTGTAGTACAGCTCAGCCAGTAGTGGTATAGTCGTGACGCTAGTGCTCAGGTAAGGTGTTGTACCTGCTTTTAGTTGTGGCTGGCTATACTGATCCCCTAATGGTCAGTGACCTGCCGGGCTGTGATGTGTTCCTTGGGCTCTTATCACGGTGGTCTGGAGTGGAGATCTGACCCACCCGGACTGTCGGTACCGCCACCCACAGAAAGGGGAAATGACCCGAGGACAGTGTAGCCTGTGTGTATGCGGGTGCTGGTGCAGTTGAATAAAGAACTGATCTTTACTGACAAAGTCTCTTGTAATACAGGATAATAGGATAATACGTGACTGATACAGACTTGCTTTCACTGAATCTGTGCTGAGAGATGCTGAAGTGCTGAGGTAGAACGGTAGTGCTGGTTTGGTTGAGTAGAGAGTCCAGAAGAGTGGAGAGGAGTTTGTCAGGAGAGCCCCAACCCAGTTTAGTAATGTGCTCTGCCGGAACTTATGAAAAGAAATACTTGTGTCGGTGTTTCGACCTTTGTCGCTAAAACCACCTTCTGCCCTGCAGTGTTGGGGTACCCGTCCTACATGGCTGATACAAGCCCCAGTCTTGGTTACCAGAGTTGAGAAAAATGTCCGAGTGTGTCCCGGTGGCACCTGCGCTGCGACATAGAGTACGTAGGCCTTGGTAACGGCTGCTTTGCTCTATCTAGGTCAGTTCCTCTGCTTCTAGGATACCGCCCTACACTGTTTAGAGAGGTTCTTGGCGTGGGTAGAGGTGCTCTCTGACTTGTCCTCTTTTTAGTGTTTAGAACTGCATCTTGACTATAAGTGTAGCTGCGTTCTCCATACACCACAGCTGGTCTGTCCTGGACAGGGAACCTGGCAGAGCCCGGCTCCTGGGTAAGTTCAGCAGGGATGCCTGATCAGTGTGTCTTGATCCACTGAGAATCAGATAAGTGGTCCTACACTTTCTCTCCCTTGTGACTACTTCCTACAGGGAGTAGGTAACAGCTCCTGTGAGTGGTGAAGAGAGTGCATAAAAGAAATGAAGATAGAGATAGGAAAGCAGAGAAGAGCATCTCTTATTGGTGTACATAATAACAAAATATAACAGTAACTCTAGACTTACTACAGCTGTGCAACATACATAATACATAGGTGACATCTTGTGGTAAAATACAACTTCATTACCACTTTACTATACAGGACTTTTACGACAGGTGCCCAAACTAGAAACACACATGGTGGGACACCACATAACAGTATTATAATATTGTATTATGGTCATGACCAGTGGTCTGTCATGCTGGGGTTTGTAGTCTTCCATGTATACAGTATTATAGGACTGTATTATGGTCACGTTCAGTGGTCAGTAATGCTGGGGGTTATTATAGGATTGCATTATGGTCACATCCAGTGGTCGGTCATGCTGGGGGTTGTAGTCTTCCATGTATATACAGTATAATAGGATTTTATTATGGTCACATCCAGTGGTTGGTCATGCTGGGGGTTGTAGTCTTCCATGTATATACAGTATTATGGGATTGTATTATAGTCACATCCAGTGGTCGGTAATGCTGGGGTTTGTAGTCTTCCACGTATATACAGTATTATAGGACTGTATTATGGTCACATACAGTGGTTAATCATGCTGGGGGTTGTAGTCTTCCATGTATATACAGTATTATGGGATTGTATTATAGTCACATCCAGTGGTCGGTAATGCTGGGGGTTGTAGTCTTCCACGTATATACAGTATTAGGATTGTATTATGGACGGGTCCAGCAGGCTGTGGCTTATCCAATCCTTCCAGATCTCCACTTTGCTGGGCCTGGGGGCCATCCTCCTCCTCCTCCATGCCTGTGCCATTACATCCTCGCTGTGTGTGAGTCACAATATCAGATGTCACAGACCAGAGAGGCCATTAATGAATCGTGTGAATCAGCAGTATGGCTGACAGCGTCCTGCGCCATATATCCGGATCACATTCCCAGACGCTGCGGCTAGCTAGGAGTACTGATACATCAGCTCTGAGTGTGAATCACGGTCCAAGAGACTCGCGTCTACCCTGCGAGGGCCGGGACGTTAATGACTCCTTATAGGACGGCCGCCGCTAATTCCATGGAATTACGGAGGAGAGATGTAAGGAAGCATCTCCGCCCTCCCGTCCTGCTTATAAATAGCAGGGGCGCTCTAACAGCTCCAGCAGCTGTGCAAGAAAAACAGATCCCGTTACACGTCCCCAGAAAACGACAACAGGAAACGCAGCCACGACCCCAGATCAGGTGTCCCCACCGACAGCGCCATTCACAATTCGCCGTATTTATAGCAGGTGAACAGGAACGACAGATTAACCCCACGATTACCAATGCAGAGCCCTGCGGCATGTTATACAGTCCTCCACTGATCGTACAGAATTGCCTATGCATAGTCACACTATAACACTATATACAGTATACAGCAGAGTCACGCTATAACACTGTATACAGTACATAGCAGAGTCACACTATAACACTATACAGTATACAGCAGAGTCACACTATAACACTGTATACAGTACATAGCAGAGTCACACTATACAGTATATAGCAGTCACACTATAACACTGTAAACAGTATATAGCAGTCACACTATAACACTGTAAACAGTATATAGCAGAGTCACAC
Organism: Dendropsophus ebraccatus; assembly: GCF_027789765.1. Classification (NCBI taxonomy): domain Eukaryota; kingdom Metazoa; phylum Chordata; class Amphibia; order Anura; family Hylidae; genus Dendropsophus; species Dendropsophus ebraccatus. The sequence continues at coordinate 75,917,461 of NC_091466.1, read as the reverse complement.
TATAACACTGTATACAGTATATAGCAGAGTCACACTATAACACTGTATACAGTATATAGCAGAGTCACACTATAAGGCTATGTTCACACTACGTAAAAGTACGGCTGTTGTTGCCATCGGCAACAACGGCTGTACTTTTTGCAGTGTTGAACATTGCCTATTACTCTATGGGATCCTGGCCGAAGCGTACACACATCGTATACGCTCCGGCCGGGATCCTGTGCGGCGCCGCAAATAACTGACATGACTGGCCGCTTACTTCATTGTGCGCTGTGGGAGGTTCTGATGCAGGCGCGCGGTGATGCGCCCGCATCATAACCCAGCAGCCGGGAAGATCATCCAGCCGCTACTTAAGTCACGGAACGGCCGGTCCGATACGTAGTGTGCACATAGCCTAACACTGTATACAGTATATAGCATTCACACTATAACTCTGTATACAGTACATAGCAGCGTCACATCACCCTGTATACAGTACATAGCCGTGTCACATCACACTGTATACAGTACATAGCCGCGTCACATCACTGTATACAGTACATAGCTGAGTCGCATTACACTGTATACATGGCCACGTAACTATATTATAGGGTAGTTCCTTCTTGCCATGGGATCCTCCAGGCTACAGAGGTTCCCCATGATCATCACTGATCGCCAAGGAATGACCTCCAGCCATGCATCTTCCCTGCAGCGGCCTCTGCTGGTAATATGTAGTATTACACACAGGCCGATCCAGGTGATACTTGTTCAGGATTGGTCTGTCTAAACAAGAGATGGGGAACCTGCCGCCCGCCAGCTGCTGCAAAACTACAATTCCCATCATGGAATTGGAACTGGACAGCCAAAGATTTCAGCTACCGGTTACATCTACTGAGAAGCTGACCTGTATACTATTCCAATTCAGGTCAGCAAACCTCATACATCACTATACAGACTATATCCCAATGTGCTTTTCCCAAATCTGTAGCAAAACTACAACTCCTATCAGCCTGCAGCATTTTATTCACACCTGCCACTGATATTTCACTATATACATGTACATTTCATCATCTGTATACAAAGTACACTCTAGTGTATTGTAGCTCATGTAAAGGGTCCTATGAAGGGGAAAAAATCTAATCGACTGGTGTCAAAGTTATACAGATTTGTAATTTCTTTCTATATAAAAATCTCCAGTCTTCCAGTACTTATCTGCTGCTGTACGTCCTGCAGGAAGTGGTGTATTCTCTCCAGTCTGACACAGTGCTCTCTGCTGCCACCTCTGTCCATGTCAGGAACTGTCCAGAGCAGGAGAGGTTTTCTATGGGGATTTGCTGCTGCTCTGGACAGAGGTGGCAGCAGAGAGCACTGTGTCAGACTGGAGAGGATACACCACTTCCTGCAGGACATACAACAGCTGATAAGTACTGGAAGACTGGAGATTTTAAAATAAAGTATAAAAATCTGTATACCTTTCTGATACCAGTTGATCTATACATAAATTTTTTTCTCTCCGGAGTTTCCCATTAAGTCATAAAAGTTCCCAATAATCATCTTAACATGACAAAAAATAAGCAACTAAAAGGTCAAGAATTTAAACAAAAAAAAAACAAAAAACAAAAGCAGCCCTATTTTTGTGACATGTAGAGTTTTTGAGATCTGCAAAGCTCAGCAAAATTTCAGGAAGCGTCTCAGTCCCAAGAATAGTTCCCAGAGACGCCGAGCACTCCCTGCCAGGAGCGGTTCAGAGACCCCGTGTGCACAGAGAATATTTGTAACAGGGTCAGACCCCCCCCCCCCCCCCCCCCCCCCCCCCGCCCCCGTCTGCGCATTTATCCACCCACCTGCAGGGCGGCGAACATCATCATCTCCTCCTCCGTGCACTCAATCTCCTCCAGCAGGATGGACCATTTTGCTTGTTCAAAGAGCTGGTTGATGCGGATAGCGTCATACTACAACACAAGGATACAAAAACATTATAAAAAAGGGGGCACGGTCGACCCCTAGGAGGAGAATGTGCTGTGTCTCTAAATAACACAGATGTTTATTCCCTTCTGATCTCATCTATTTTTGTCTGAAAGAAGATGGTCAAGGGGTGGGGCCTGTGGGGCCAGCCAGAACAGTGGGGGAGAGCTCCTGCTGAAGCCAGATGCTTTACAGGCAGGACGAGGTTCATGAGAATGGGAAGACGGGGGCAGCTGCAATCTCGTGGGATAGATGTAGTACATTATATATATTAGTTTTTACTACTATACGAGAGGGAGGGGTGAGAGTCATAAGAAAAATTGAAAACACTTTAAAGCTGTTGCAAAACTACAATTCCCATCAAGCCTGGACAGCCGCATGATGGTAATTGTAGTTTTGCAACAACTGGAGGGCCACAAGTTCCTTGTCCCTGCTTTAAAGCGTTATTGATCATATAAAAACATAGCTACTTGCTACTACAAATGGCGCCACCCCTGTCCACAGGATGTGTCTGGTATTACAGCTTAGTCCCGTTCACTTTAGAGGAGCCGAGCTGCAATATCAGACAGGGTTAAGAAGATTCCAGAAGAAATCTGCCATGACTTTCTGATCCTGGACATTCCCTTTAAGGTGACCTTTACTGACCAGTCATTTGCCATCAGTCAGGCTGCCACTTAGGACTGCGGAAGTGGCGGTATTTTTCTTTCTTATTATAGTGTCCCTTTAAGTGCCATATTGCCTCGCTTTGCGCCCATCTGCTGTGTTAAAGGTCGTCTGTGAATGTTTCTGCTGACAGAATATTGCGTAGTGCAGACTGTAGGTAGTAGTTACTGGTTTGTGGTCATCTGTATCTTGGATTCGGGTCTTAGCACATTCCTTATCGGCCTTAGTCATTTCCTGGCCGCACTCGGGTTACCTCCATCCATACATAATGTTCTTATAGGGAAAAAAAAATCTCTGTTCCATTCAGGGACCTAATCCCTGAACTGTAATATTCATATTCCTATGTTCCATAGAGCTGTAAAATATTAGAGGCAGCCTGGCCTCACACCCCTTTAAAGAGGAACAGCAAAAAAAATTCTTTCAAATTTAATGGTGTCAAAGTTATACAGATTTGTAATTTACTTCTATATAAAAATCTCCAGTCTTCCAGTATTTATCAGCTGCTGTATGTCCTACAGGAAGTGTGACACAGTGCTCTCTGCTGCCACCTCTCTTGTGTGACACAGTGCTCTCTGCTGCCACCTCTGTCCATGTCAGGAACTGTCCAGAGCAGGAGAGGTTTTCTGGACATGGACAGAGGTGGCAGCAGAGAGCACCGTGAACGAGAGACAGGAAAGAATACACCACTTCCTGCAGGACATACAGCAGCTGATAAGTACTGGAGGTCTGGAGATTTTTAAATTGAAGTAAATTACAAATCTATATAAACTTTCTGAAACCAGTTAAAAAAAAATAAAAAAAAATAAATCATCCTGTGTCTGCCAAGAAGCAGCATTGAACATTAGTCATTTCGAAGATAAAGATGCTGAATGAGTTGTGGGATGTAGTGAGTATTGGGGATTGAAAGGGACTCATTAAGATTTAAAAAAATGAATAAATAAATAAAAATCTCCATTCAAGTGAGCTGCTGTACCACACATCAACCAGTAACATGTGTGGCGCTGTTTCGGGACGAAATTAACCACATTCCTTCAACCCTTATACAGATAATTTTAACCCCCAGTGGTCTGTCCTTAAATTACCTTAGGATTCAGATCAAAAAAGCTGTAATACTTGAATCGGAGCAGTAAAGCGTCGTTTTCTTTTACATCTTGTTCCATTAGGGATCGAGAGGAGTCCAGCCAACTGCAGCAGAAGAAAAAAAAAAAAAAAAAATCCATGAATATTAATATAATTTAAATATGCATAAAAAGTTTAAATGAAAAAAAAAAAAAGAAAAAAAAGTTGAATACTTTTGGAATTCTTACCCCTGATTTATTTTCGCTTTGTCGAGAAGGGTTTGGGGCTTGTACAGCTTGGCGAGGATATCGGGAGATGTGATTGGCTGGCTGACGGCCAGGATGCCAGGGTTGCCCTCTGACAAAGCGCTGTCGCCGAACCAGGCTGAGGTGGGTGAGAGGGGGCTGCCGTCACGGGAGTCGTAGGTCGGGGTCATGGTCTTGCTGTATAAGCCGGGGCTGGAGTATATGCTTCCTATAGGAAGGGGAAAAGGATTTTAATATTCAAAATTTTGGTGCAATTTTGTTTTTTGTTTTTTCTTTTTTAAACTTAAAATAGTCAAGACACAAGCTCCAGTCCTGCATGCTACACGAGCAAATGAGGTGGGAAAACAAAGGGGTGAAGACAGGAGCAGAGACAAGAAGGAGGACTCACCTTTCACCGGCCCAATGTAAAGAACATCGTTTCCTATAGAGAGGAGAGGAAAGGAGAAAAAAAGAAAGGAAATGAGACAGCCAGGGACAGCGAAGAACAGAAGGGCGGCGCTCTCTCAGCAGGACATAGAGGTCCCGGATCACACCTGATCACAAGGCAGGGGGGGGTCTGACCACTTAGTGGCCGTGGTCGAGCACGTGCAGTCACGCTCCACTCATTATCTCTGTAACATCAAAGATGGCCGACAGCCAGGAGTACACAGGACCCCCGTTCTTGTGATCAGAGGGGTTTAGGCAGTCGGACCCCCACTCATCTCCTATAAAGCTTTTATATAGTAAAATATATAAAATTGTTTAACCCTTTAATGCCAACTCTTTTTCAGATATTGATATAAGATATAAGATACAAGCAGACATGGGCGGCACTAGGATACGGCTCTGCGGTCCTATACTGACCCGTCCCGGGGGTCAAAGGTCCGTCCAGTTCCAGAATGTTCTCTTCTGTTTGATTGTCTTCGATCTTTTTCTTTTTTTTCTTTGTTGGATCTCGCGGTTTCCGCAGAAGTGACAGCTCCTCCGGATGTCTGATATCTGCGGGGGAAAAAAAAAAAAATTCATATTAAAGTGGAGGAATCATCATCATCATCATCATCATCCCAATAGCCTGGAATCCAACTGCGGAGAACGCCCCATATTGGCGTCACCCAGCTTTCCTAGAAGGAGATACATCAGATCTTACAGATCACGGTCAGAGAATAATGATGATAATAATTCCCCTTATATTCCCAGAGCTCTTCTTTGGAAACGGCTCTTTTCCTTTAACTCTGAATTGTGCCAATTTTCTGCTACTCCTCCTGGAAACAGATGACTAATTTAGAGGGATTCTGTCACTAGGTATATTCCACCTTAAATGAGGGCAGCATAAACTAGTGACAGAAATGCTGAACAGATCGGTGTATTACTTCCATCATTCTGTTCAGCTGTTCTCCTAACATGCAGGAGAATAGGATTCTTGCCACACCCCTCCCCCCAGCTGCTGATTGACAGGTGACTGCCTATACACAGCATGGATAGATAACTGCCAATCAGCAGCTGGTGGGCGGAGTTTTCTGCTTCTCATGAATATCCAGGATTACTGAGCACATGCACGTAATGGAGAGGACTACTTATTGTCCATGTTATTTAGGAGGAGATCTCTGGATCAGCTGCACAGAACCCTCCCTCTGTATGATGTCATACGTCAGTATATGGACCCCGTATACACCACGTGTGTCCTCTGGACTAATCACAAACTGACAACTGGGCGTGTCCCTACGCAGTCTGACACTGAGCACTCACTGAACAGGGGATCACTCTAATGACAAGAGGAATAGCAACCCCCAGGATCTCAGGTCACACGTTTCCCAGCGGAGCAAAAGAGGGTCGGGCATTATGTTATTTCTTAGGGAATATGCGCATTTCTGGAAGCAGACGCCAACCGGCGAGGGGCTTATGTTTACCGGGGGGTAAAGCGCCCTTTGGGATTCGCTGGCCGTGACACCAAGCACAGAAGCCGACAATCCAATCTATTTTGCAAGTCCTCGGTGATTGAGAAATCACATAGCGAGAGACGGGTCATCGGCCATGAATGCAAAGACTTAAAGTTCTGTATTTAAACTGGCAGCGGGAGGAATTCCTCGCTCGGCCTTGACAAGTCGCACAGACAAGAAGCCTTTTAAGGGGAAAGCAGATTTACTCGCGATTATGCAATATCTGACAGATGAAAGAATGAGGAATCCGGGGGGGGGGGGGACCCAACCATGGCGGCTGCACCCGGCCTGTCCGTGTCCTGGCCGATGAGGAGGAACGTGACACATAAACCCAATGCCAGTCATAGCCCATGTATGTCAGATGGCAACCAGATACTCCAAGCCGGCCACCGCTTCCTTCTACATGTGCTAGGGGGGCAAATCTGTGGTCACAAACATCAATCGATTTAAGAGGGTCCTATAACTGGTGACGTCCCCTATCCCAGAAATACCACCACTATATACAAATCTAGTACTGAAGTCTTCTCTTGTGCTGCACCTATTCTGTCAAATCACTGCCATAGACCATCAGACTTCTTCCTGACATTCCCAGATATAACTAGAACAGCCTGCCCTGATCACAGATCTCTACAATATCAGCAATCATTGGCTCTGGTTATGTCACTTAAAGGGGAACTCCAGCCAAAAAATAATATTTCAAATCAACTGGTGTCAAAAAGTCCATGTCAGGAACTGTCCAGAGCAGGAGAGATTTTCTATGGAGATTTGCTGCTGCTCTGGGGAGTTCCTGACATGGACAGAGGTGGCAGCAGAGAGCACTGTGTCAGACTGGAGAGAATACACCACTTCCTGCAGGACTTACAGCAGCTGAAAAGTACTGGAGGACTGGAGATTTTAAGTAGAAGTAAATTACAAATCTGTATAACTTTCTGACACCAGTCGATTTGAAAGAATAAAGATTTCTCCGGAGTACCCCTTAAGTCACATGTTAGGTATATGGCAGAAGATGCACAGGAGAAATCTCTACAACCAGATCTGCCACATGATATATACAAGTCTGAATGCAATATACACAGGATAGAGCCATTGTTTGGGGGCAGCGATAAGGAAACACTTGTGTGTGGGCACTTCCTATCATGCAGTAGGAACTTATATAAGCCGCTCGGGTATCCGATTACAGGCTTTGAAGTCCCTGGCAGCTGCAGGAGGGGGCGAAGCTGCTAAAAATGTCCTGTGACAGAGGTTCAAAGCCTGCGCCCCCTCCCCACCACCCGTGTGCTGTGTGTGGCCGGGGCAGTGACGCAGGACCCCCATGTTATGTCTGCCATAGTGACACCCATCCTGGAGCCAGGGCTACTACAGGGCTAGTGGTGTGCCCGATCCTGGAGCCAGGGCTAGTGGTGTGCCCGATCCTGGAGCCAGGGCTAGTGGTGTGCCCGATCCTGGAGCCAGGGCTAGTGGTGTGCCCGATCCTGGAGCCAGGGCTAGTGGTGCGCCCGATCCTGGAGCCAGGGCTAGTGATGCGCCCGATCCTGGAGCCAGGGCTAGTGATGCGCCCGATCCTGGAGCCAGGGCTAGTGGTGCGCCCGATCCTGGAGCCAGGGCTAGTGGTGCGCCCGATCCTGGAGCCAGGGCTAGTGATGCGCCCGATCCTGGAGCCAGGGCTAGTGATGCGCCCGATCCTGGAGCCAGGGCTAGTGGTGCGCCCGATCCTGGAGCCAGGGCTAGTGGTGCACCCGATCCTGGAGCCAGGGCTAGTGGTGTGCCCCATCCTGGAGCCAGGGCTAGTGATGCGCCCGATCCTGGAGCCAGGGCTAGTGATGCGCCCGATCCTGGAGCCAGGGCTAGTGATGCGCCCGATCCTGGAGCCAGGGCTAGTGGTGTGCCCCATCCTGGAGCCAGGGCTAGTGATGTGCCCGATCCTGGAGCCAGGGCTAGTGATGTGCCTGATCCTGGAGCCAGGGCTAGTGATGTGCCTGATCCTGGAGCCAGGGCTAGTGATGTGCCTGATCCTGGAGCCAGGGCTAGTGATGTGCCTGATCCTGGAGCCAGGGCTAGTGATGTGCCTGATCCTGGAGCCAGGGCTAGTGATGTGCCTGATCCTGGAGCCAGGGCTAGTGATGTGCCTGATCCTGGAGCCAGGGCTAGTGATGTGCCCGATCCTGGAGCCAGGGCTAGTACAATATACACAAAATCTAACAAGCACAAGGCGAGTTCTGCCATGTAACAGGATGGTAGACAAGCACTAGTGTCTCCCGCCGCTCTTTAGATTGTGAGCTCATCGGCCCAGGCTCACACTTACTGCATCAATTACAGCAGGATCACCTTGGCTGCGGTTTGAGACGTTGTTTTAGCTTCCTGATAATTGGATTTCCCAGGAAGATCTCCCAGCGGGATCCGACTGTCTGGAAACAAGAGTCTCCGTGCAATATAAACAGATGTAATGGCACAAAACATCCAGCCTTACGGTAAGAAACCGGAGAACCCGGGGGGATGGCAACACGAGAGGAGCGCAACGTGCACGGAACACCTCACCGGGTCCATACATGAGGGCCAGCAGCAGGCCGAAACCATACACACCTATGGCAGGTCAGCTCAGTATATAGGTGTATGGTATATAGGTATAGCCGCCATCCCAGTACAGTATATAGGTATGGCCTCCATCCTAATACAGTATATAGGTATGGCCCCCATCCCAATACAGTATATAGGTATGGCCACCATCCTAATACAGTATATAGGTATGGCAGCTATCCCAGCACACATACCAGGAGTCAGTATATAGGTATGGCTGCTATCCCAGTACAATATATAGATATGGCCGCCATCCCAGCACAGTATATAGGTATGGCTGCCATCCCAGCACAGTATATAGGTATGGCCGCCGTCCCAGCACAGTATATAGATATGGCCGCCGTCCCAGTACAGTACACTGGTATAAAAGCCATATAAATGTTACACACATCCAAATAAACTATGAGCAACTATATTCTTTCAGGACACAGAACAGGAAGGTTTGACATAGGGACATTACAGCAGAATGCAATCAGCCAGGATTTAACTGTAAGCAAAACAATCACTCTCATCATGCTCCGATGCTGCTGGAAGTTGTAGTTGTGAAGCAGCTGGAAAACCGCATATTGAGGAGCACTGGCACAAGACGGGGAAGGGGCAGCACTGGCAGAGGACGGGGAAGGGGCAGCACTGGCAGAAGACGGGGAAGGGGCAGCACTGGCAGAGGACGGGGAAGGGGCAGCACTGGCAGAGGACGGGGAAGGGGCAGCACTGGCAGAGGACGGGGAAGGGGCAGCACTGGCAGAGGACGGGGAAGGGGCAGCACTGGCAGAGGACGGGGAAGGGGCAGCACTGGCAGAGGACGGGGAAGGGGCAGCACTGGCAGAGGACGGGGAAGGGGCAGCACTGGCAGAGGACGGGGAAGGGGCAGCACTGGCAGAGGACGGGGAAGGGGCAGCACTGGCAGAGGACGGGGAAGGGGCAGCACTGGCAGAGGACGGGGAAGGGGCAGCACTGGCAGAGGACGGGGAAGGGGCAGCACTGGCAGAGGACGGGGAAGGGGCAGCACTGGCAGAGGACGGGGAAGGGGCAGCACTGGCAGAGGACGGGGAAGGGGCAGCACTGGCAGAGGACGGGGAAGGGGCAGCACTGGCAGAGGACGGGGAAGGGGCAGCACTGGCAGAGGACGGGGAAGGGGCAGCACTGGCAGAGGACGGGGAAGGGGCAGCACTGGCAGAGGACGGGGAAGGGGCAGCACTGGCAGAGGACGGGGAAGGGGCAGCACTGGCACAGGACGGGGAAGGGGCAGCACTGGCACAGGACGGGGAAGGGGCAGCACTGGCACAGGACGGGGAAGGGGCAGCACTGGCACAGGACGGGGAAGGGGCAGCACTGGCACAGGACGGAGAAGGGGCAGCACTGGCACAGGACGGTGGGGGGGGGGCAGCACTGGCACAGGACGGGGAAGGGGCAGCACTGGCACAGGACGGGGAAGGGGCAGCACTGGCACAGGACGGAGAAGGGGCAGCACTGGCACAGGACGGTGGGGGGGGGGCAGCACTGGCACAGGACGGGGAAGGGGCAGCACTGGCACAGGACGGGGAAGGGGGAGCACTGGCACAGGACGGGGAAGGGGGAGCACTGGCACAGGACGGGGAAGGGGCAGCACTGGCACAGGAAAGCTGCTGTAATCCAGTCACTTCTCTCCTCTGAGTCTCCTCAGCATTTTCTGCATATCTGTACAGAGAATAAGTATGTGCCCCCCCCCCCCCCCAGAACATAAACACTTGAGATGATTGCGGTGACTCCCTGAGCGGAGGAATGTATGGCGGCAGATGAGTGTCCCCCTCGGTGGCTGTAGGGAACAATCTGCTCTCTATTGGCTGACCTTTCCTTGTCCCTATAACAATCCCTGTCTGTACGGGATGTAAATTCTTACTCTGCTCACCGAGAGGGGCCGTCACATCGCACAAAGTGGCCACTATGCCGCCCATCATCCGCACAGTCAGACCCCGGCCCAGACACCAATCAATACACAGCATGGAGTATAATGACATGGCGGAGCACGGGGGGGGGCCCAGACTGGTCCTTTAATTAAATTACACCCCCCCCCCCCAATCCTAATTAATACAGAGACAAAGCCACAACATCAGGGTTAAACACGGCAGACGGGGAAGGTTGTCGGACAAAGCCAAGGAGACTTTGATTGTATGTTACCTATAAAACACATGTAACAAGAATGGCTGGATACAACAAGGATGCCACCATTGCGTCTTCATGCAACTTGATCATGTCACACAGCTTTAGCATTTGTTACATTACAACAGGACCTATGATGGACACTCTAATAATACAAAACAGGGAACAATAAATGCAGAAGATAAAAATATTCCGCCTTCCTGCAACTTCATCAAGTTCTATAGAAGCAACTTTGTTACAATTCATGGCAAGAGTAAGAAAAGAATTGTGGATTTCCTCATTAATGTGAGGTCCATCCTGGAGAATCACAAGTCTCTATTCTTTATCTATTTTTGCAAAGAATTGTAACAAAGTTGTTTCCATAGAACTTGTATAAGATGAAGATGAAGTTGCCTGAAGGTGTAATGCTTGTAGCTTCTGCAGTTATGTCCACACTGTTCTTCAGTATTAGAACGTCCATCATGAATCCAAAATCCTCTCCTAAACTGTAACAAATGCTGATGCTATGGCACATAAAAAGTTGCATGAAGTCGCAACGCCTTCAAATTTTGGAATTTTTATTCCTGACTATATCCACACCGTTCTTCATTAATGTAATGTCCATCCTTGAGAACCGGAACAGCGTAGATATAGAATTGCCAAATTTAAAGGCCTTGCGACTTCATGCAACTTTATCATGTACCATAGCATCAGCATTTGATACAATTTAGAACAATATTTTGAACATTCTGATCATGAAGAACAGTCTGGAAACAATAGGGAACAATAACTGCAGCGGCTGCAAGCATTCCGCCCTCAGGCAACTTGATTAATTTCTATTAAAGCAACTTTGTCACAATTCATGGCAAAGAGTAAGAAAATAATTGTGGAAGTCTGATACTCAAGGGTTGATATTCCATTAATTAAGAACACTATGGATACAATCGGGAACAAGAATTGCCAAATTTCAAGGAGACGCGCCTTCGTGCAACTTTGTCATGTACCATAGATTTGTTACAATCCAATAGAAAACGGCACTAGGGGAAATGCTGTTACACAATTGACATCCTTTCAAGGTCTCTAACCTCAGGTCACAAGGTTTACCCAACATGAAGCCCCATCCTCCGCACACTGATGTGAGACATTCGACAGCCCCCTGATACTCGGCCCCGGACCCCCTGCTGACATGTAAATCCCACCTCACCCATGTAAACAGCTGGAGGACTGAGGGGTTTGGTTGTTACTTACTGAAAGTCTTGCAGATGTCGGAGACGGCTTTGAAGACGCGGTCGGAGAAGTTGACCTTCACCTTGACGTATTTCATGTTGGGGAGCTGCAGGCGGAGCAGCTTGTGCTGGGGGGTGAACTGCAGTTTGGCGTCGGCCTGGATGCCGTACTTGTCCAAGGTCCAATGAGTCTTCAGGAGCCATGTTTTCTTCTTCTCCCACCACAAGGCGTGATCGGACCAATCCTTCTTCACATCTGGAGGGGACAATAATAAGCAATGGGGTCAGTAGGATGTCCAAGGTCGGCCATACCCAATGGAAGGATAATCGTAGGGATGGGGAACCTGCTGCCCGCCAGCTGCTGCAAAACTACAATTCCCATCAGCTAAAGCTTTGGCTGTCCAGGCATGATGGGAATTGTAGTTTTGCAACAGCTGGCGGGCGGCAGGTTCCGCACCTTTGCTTCAGCAGATAGGCAGCTGGCACTGGCGTAGGGCCCTATTACACGGGACGATTATCGTTGTATCGCTTCCAATTTGAATGACAATTGTTTCATGTAAATGCAGGAAATGATCGACCAACGAGAAAATCGGTCATAGTTTGTTTGCTAATCACCACGGAGCGATAATTATCTTAGTTAGCGCCAATCTAGCAGATCGGGAATCCCTTGCAGGAGGCATCAGACCGCCATAAGGCCCTATTCCACGGAACGATTATCGTTCATAAACTCGCTCCAACGACCGATCGTTAACGATAATTGTTCCGTGGAATAGCTGTAAACGAGTGAACGACAACTGCAAAATTGTTGGAGAGTCATTTTAAAATTGTTTTTCAGCATGTCGAGAAAAAAATCGTTGGTCTTTGAAAGATAATTCGCTAATCGGTTCGTAAAATTAAAAAATCTTTTAGTCATTTGTAAAAAGGATTAAAAAAAAAAAAAGTAGGCGTGTCGTATGGTCATGATTACCCCGGCGAACGTTTTAAACGACCGCAAAATAATCGTTACACTACATATACTGTTCACGTTCCCAAGTGTGTTGTGTTATCCTTCGCTAAAAAAAAAAATCGTTTAGTGATCGTTAACCAGCCGTCGTTGGAGCGAGTTTATGAACGATAATCCTTCCGTGGAATAGTGCCTTATGGCGGTCTGATGATTCCTGATCTGCTAGATTGGCGCTGACTAAGATAATTATCGCCTTGCAGGAGGCATCAGACCGCCATAAGGCCCACAGAAGGTCCACAGAACGATTATCGTTCATAAACTCGCTCCAACGATTAACGATCACTAAACGATTAACATATAACAAATAATAACATAACACACTTGGGAACGTGAACGATATATGTAGTGTAACATTTATTTTGCGGTCGTTTAAAACGTTCGCCGGGGTGATCATGACCATACGACACACCTACTTTTTTTTTTTTTAAACCTTTTTACAAACGACTGAAAGATTTTTTAATTTTACGAACCGATTGGCAATTTATCTTTCAAAGACCAACGATTTTTTTTCGACATGCTGAAAAACAATTTTGAACGACTTGCCAACAATTTTGCAGTTGTCGTTCGCTCGTTTACAGCTATTCCACGGAACAATTATCGCTAACGACCGGTCGTTGGAGCGAGTTTATGAACAATAATCATTCCGTGGAATAGGGCCTTATGGCAGTCTGATGCTGGGTACACACTGCGTTATTGCAATCCGTTTTTTTCATCCGTTTTTTTTTTTTAAAAAACGGATGCATTAGTGTGCATCCGTTTTGATCAGTTTTTCCATTGACTTCCATTGTAAACAAACGGATCAGTTCTTTTTAACGGACACAAAAGTAGTGTCAGCAACGTTTTTGTGTCCGTCAAAAAAAAAAAAAAAAAAAAAAAAGGATCCTTTTTTTTTTACAATGGAAGTCAATAGAAAAACGGATTGCAAAAACTTAGTGTGAACCCAGCCCAAGTGATTATTATACCCCAATAACATAGCCTTATATTCACACTCTGTAAAGCGGTTCCTTCCATCCGAGCTCCTTACAAGATTTCGGTTTCCTTAGAGACCTGGGGGAGGCCTGCAGACGTCCGCTTTATTCTCGGCCATGCTCCTCCATGAAGCATTTCAATTAGGACTAATAACTCAATTAGGAGGAGACCCGGCAAATGGGATTTATGCAGTGTTTTTTTTTTATGGCTCGGACGGCGCAGCTAAGACGATGCCAACCTGGATTCGCAGACTAATGCGGCCATTGTAATTCACGGCGTAGGCTGGTGACATCAATATCAGTCCAAGGACGACGACGCATCGGAGAGCTGGACGCTTTCCTAGAAGCGGATACAATACTCAATGCCCCTGTAAATGGGCCGGGGCTGGATACAGTGTGGCAAATACTAACAAATATACATTGTTACTATTGTTTCCTGGAATCTATCAAAGCTGTATTGTAAACAGAAGAGAGGCCCGACTGCATGGTGCAGGGATTTGGAGTAGGGATGGGGAACCTTCGGCACACCAGCTGTTGCAAAACTACAATTCCCATCATGCCTGGACAGCCAAATTGTAGTTTTAGCAACAGTTAGGGAGCCAAAGGCTCCCTTATCCCTGCTGTACATCCTTGCACCATGCAGTCGGGCCTCTTCTTCTGCTTACAATAGAGAAATCATGGACAAATCTAACCATTTTGGCGTCATTGATCTAATGTGTATTGTTAGTCCAAGAAGCACTACAGCAATTAGGTTGTCATGTATTCTAATGGACTTTAGGATCTATGGCCACCACTAAGCCATCCAGTCTTCTCCACAACGCTTGGGTGGTCTTCAATGAATTGTTCTTTCTACTGCAGGGAAATAGTAAGAACACGTGGGAGGAAAGCTGCGCTGCCGCAACTATGTAACACGTGTCAAGACCTATACCATAGAGCCACCCTACCAGTGCACCCATATCAGGAACACAATGGGGACCATTGTAGCAAATCCAAAAAAAAATAAATAAATCTGTAGATAATAATACCATCCCATTCGGAATCCTCCTCCTCCCCCCATAGGGTCCTACACCCCTACAAGGATCCCTGACCTCATTCTCAGCCTCCATCAGGAATGTAGAGATCTCACCCCAGTTCCTTTTAAGACGCTCTTCTCCGGCGATAAATAGGACGCTTATTGTCCCGCTCCCTTGACGCTGGCACAGCGCCACGTGAGAACTGGCACAAGACGCTCTGATCCACAATGGTTCTCTATGGCGTCGCTAACCACCCACTCCAGTATGGAAGTCTGCTACTTAAGGTGGATTCAGATTCATGAAAAGCACAAATACACTGAGTGAAACTACAACTCCCAGCATGCCAGGAGAGACTTTGGTCGGGGGGCACGGCTCTACTGCAATTCAGCAAATACAAGGTGATCGTATCCTTAAGTGTCATATACAGCAGTAAAAGTATAGGGTCTCATCTATTAGAGAGAAAGAGCAGTGCCCCCCAATCTAAGGCTGTCCAGGCATGCTGGGAGTTGTAGTTTTGCAGCAGCTGGAGGGCCACTGGTTGGGCTGCAGAACTCTAATTGCTGTATTATCCATGATGGTTAATGGAGGAGGGTCCGGAATAGGAGACTATATACCCCTACTGGAGTATATGACATTTCTAGCTAGATTCCCTGTAAGGAACCACTATCAACCGTCTGCATCTCTCCATAGACAAAGGACGGCCGCTCCATCACTTCAAAGAACGGGCAAACCCTTTCAAGTCTCACCAAGGAGCCCTGCACCCGGCACCATGGAATAAGCAGTTAGATAAAGATGGCGGCTGCAGAACATCCATCAGTGTATACAGGCTCCGGGGTCGGAGAGGTTACGTAGCAAACAGAGACAAGAACCCCAATGTAAGTACTGGTGTCCGGACACCATATTAGTGAGGTCCCTGCACCATATAGTCGTGTCAGATCCGTCTGCCAACCAGCGGCACAACTTAAGACCCTATCAGACAGAGCGATAAGCGAACAACTCCGCCAATTATCACTCTACGTAATAGAGACAACGATCGGCTGATCACGTCTTAGGCGGTCTGATGCCTCCTGCAAGGGATCGCCGATCTGCTAGACTGGCGCTCACTTTGAGACCCTATTACAAAGCTCAATAATTGCTAGTGATGTCTGTGCAGCCCTTAAAAAAAAAAAAAAAAAAAAAAAAAAACCACGCACCCTCTCTGCAGTCCCCAGGGTTTTGCTGCTCACTTCCCAAAGCCGCCACTGTAGCTTTAGAGCTTCAGACCCACTCTGAGGCTACAAGGGCTGCACGGACATCGCTAACGATAATCAAGCAGTCTAATAGGCTCGGTAGTTGAGCACCAATCGTAGCAGATCAGCACTCGCTTACAGGAGACGTCAGGCCGACTAATACGGCCACTATTGTAGAGGTCATAAGACGTCTATCATTTTATACTATCAATATCCAGATACTGGTCCAGAGCCGCTACCAGATCCCTCTCGCTGTATCGTCTAAGGCAGATAGGTCTTCCCTCCATCCATCATTGTGAGAGACCAGAAAATTATTGACCAGTTCCTCCAAAACTGGGTTTGGTGGTTACTTAAAGGGATAATCCCGGGTTACAAAAACAGTGCTCTTCTTGTCCACAGTTTGGGTGTGACTCTGCAGCTCAGATCCACGGGAGTGAATTGTAATAGCCCTTTAAGTATGTGGCCATCACTTAATAAAAAAAAAAGTTTTGATCAGTCATGACCCCACTGATGTTAGAAGTATCTATCCATCCATCTCTCTTTATGACATGTATCTCGGCCCTAAGACCCCGTATAGAATGACTTGGCCGAGAGCTTTAAAGTGACCAGAAGCAGCACCACTTTCCTAATTCTGTAACAAAATTTCATTGAAATGGATGGAGCAGAGTTGTAATACCACACATGACCTGAGGACAGGGGTGGAGCCATTTCTAATAAAAAAGCAACTACTTTTTAAAAATCCTGGATATCACCTTTAAACATCAACTGAAGCCACTGAATTCATTGGGATCGGCTGACATGTAAAGAGTCTGGAGCCTCCCGATAGATCTTGGATTTTAACACGGCCGATCCATTCATACTTGGGGAGAAGAGATGCAGTCAGAGGTGTTTGGCAGCGGCTTTCTTCCCCTTGGTCAGAATACACACACACACACTCAGCCAGGCCAAGCATGCAGGCAGGTGTATGGGGGTAAAAGCCTAAGATAATTGTTTGCAACTACAACTCCCAACATGGCGAACCCTAATGCACTGTATCTGACACCATTATTGTCAACTATGGTTACAGCAGGGGTGGGGAACCTGGGCTCTCCAGCTGTTGTATAACTACAACTACCATCATGCCTGGGCAGCCAAAGCTTTAGCGAGCAGTAGGCGTTAGTTTTAGTGGTCGTTGTTTATTCTGGGATCCAATGGATTCTTATCTGGTGGAGTCTCTGTGGTCAGGACGTCTCTTATCACCAGAGCACTCTACTAGACAGTCGTAAACTTTGGGTAACTATCAGGACTATCTGCAAGAGACAAATCTCTACAAAGAGGGTATTGATCTCCTGTCGGCCACTTCACGGCTGATAGAGAAGACTCAAGATCATTAATCCACAAATAAACAAGATGATAAGATGGAGAAGCAGAGACTCCAGGAAGCCACATCAAAGAGACCACAGAGGTCAGGATGGACAAGACAACCAGCATGGAGCAGGGATGGGGAACCTGGGGCCTCCAGCTACTGCCTACTACAACTCCCATCATGCCCGGACAACTCCCATCATGCCCGGACAACTCCCATCATGCCCGGACAACTCCCATCATGCCCGGACAACAACCATCATGATGGAGTTGTAGTTATGCAGCAGCTGGAGGTGCGGAAGGTTCCCCATCCCTTCCATAGAGAATAGTGGGGGTGACCCTAAGTAATGGAAGGATGTATCAGTTTCTATACAATATAAGATTGTCCAGTACAGACAAATGTGGCTGATAACAGAGAACAGTGAACTGCACATCAAGAAAGGCAAATGTTCTCCAACTAGCAGTGCACAACTACAACTCCCAGCATGCACTGATACCCTTTACAACACTACAACTCCCAGCATATCCTGACAGCCTCAGATTGTTTCCTGGCAAGACCTCACTGCTTTTGGCTAACTCCCAACATCCCTATACAGCGTTCTGCTTGGGGAAAGGCCTTTGCCCATTACAGGACTACAACTCCCATAATACCCCGACACTCTTTGGTGGTTGCAAAACTACAGTTCCCATCATGCACTGAGAACCTTTGTCTGTTGCACAACTACAACTCACAGCATATCCAGACTGCCAGCTAGTGTTCTAGCTGCCATCATGGCCTCGGCCGTCAGGACATGCTGGGAGCTGTAGTCTTAAGACCACCGGAGAGCCACTGCAGCTTTACAGTTCTATCCTGGATGACCCCTTTAAGGCCTAAAGACCTAGAGAAGAGCCAGATTGGATGCAGGGGGCAATGGATCCCGTGTGGCTGTGAATTACTGGACATATGTGAACCAAGTCCTTCCGCCATTCCATCAATTTGGGGGTCAGACGAGGAGACCCCCTTCTCTAAATGTCACTGTGTCCCTGTAATGTACAATGCTATAAGACATGTATATTATATATAACAGAGAAGCAGCAGCATCTGGAGGGTTAACCAGCTGGAGATCACAATACACTTGGCCTCTCTTCATGGCATCCATCAGGAATATAGGAAAAGCAGAGGACTTGGCCACACGCCGAGGCGTAATCTCCGGGATTTCTGAAGACAAGCGTGTGCGCACTGAGTCTGTATCTCGGCCCTAAGACCCCGTATAGAATGACTTGGCCGAGAGCTTTTATAAACCAGCGTCTTCCCCTCGGCTCATAGAAATTCTTTCCAGCGCTCTGGATACGATAGCGTGTGCGTTTTATCATTACGCACGCTGCGCCAGCTCCTCTATATACCGCGTCCGCCAGTGGAAACGGATGAAGATCGTCCGATACCATAATGAAGGCTGTTATTAAAATTCCAACCCGTAATACATAGCGCCGCTTCATTCTCAAAACCTTAAAGAGCGTCTCTCACTCTGGAGGACCCAGCGTGTCCATTCATTCACAGACAGGCCATCGATTTCAATGGGTACCATGTAATGCTTCATGTCGCCTGCGGTGGCGCTGCAGAGAAACTGAACACTTCCTGCAGGTTCTACCACAGGTGACAGCAGTATACTTAAAGATTGAACGCAGCAGAGACCCCCTTTAAGACCAAAGACAACTAGTTCAGAAGCTGGAGGTGGAATGAAGTGAAAGCTATAACAGCGGCCTTATTGGTTGTTCCAAAGAAACAGGTGAACAGGATTTTTTTTAATTTGAGGGCGACTCAAGGACGGAAGAAAGTTCTTGAAATAAAGAAGAAAAAAAAAAAAAATCAAGACTCAACAGGTGCAGCCCCTCGAAGGCCACTTAAGGAGGTCATGGTTCCAACATGTAAGAGTGGTGGGTGGGCGGCTCTGACCCCAGTTGTCACCCGGCGACTCTCTACAAGGGGGTCCTGAAATTAAATTATTTAGATTGTTTTATAATTAATAGACCAACAAACAATGATAAATTCCAATGGAGTACTCATTTACGAGTCTCCATTGATTGTCCCATACAGAATTTAAATATGCAAAGAAGGGGTCCGCGGAGCCTCAGTTACGAGTCTCAAAACACGGGAATAGCCAGATATCCCTCTCTCCAGAGAAGGAAGCCCATTGCCAAGGGGTGCCTCCTAGTGGGGAGAGCACCAAACCACCCTGATACGTAGTCCCTCAGGTCCTCACTCTGTTGCGAGCTTTAGGACCCAAATAGGGAAACACCAGGGTGGCCCCTGTGAGTCAAAGTCTAACTCTGTGGCGAGTATAACGACATGAGACAATGGTTACCAAGGCTAGGCATCCATCCACAGACTGTTTTATAATTAAAGAGCAGCTGCCAGCGACCTGCCGGACGAGGAAAAAAAACGGGGATTTAGGATTAAAAACAGGGAAACAGGTGCAAAGACTGAGACTGACACATTGCTCTCTGCTGCCACCTCTGTCCATGTCAGGAACTGTCCAGAGCAGGACAGGTTTTCTATGGGGATTTGCTGCTGCTCTGGACAGTTCCTGACATGGACAGAGGTGGCAGCAGAGACCACTGTGTCAGACTGGAGAGAATACACCACTTCCTGCAGGACATACAGCAGCTGATAAGTACTGGAAGACTGGAGATTTTTAAATAGAAGTAAATTACAAATCTATATGACTGATTTTTAAGAAAAAAATAAAAATCCTAAGAGTACCCCTTTAATCCCAATGATAGTAAACATGAACACTCATTAGATCCTTGTGGTCAGGAGTCAGGTGAAAGCGGCTGCCCAGGCAAGATGACAGATGTCACATCAAGCTTGAAGGAAGATTCTGCAACACTGAGTCATTGGATTGTGACTAGCGCAGGATCCGAGGGGGCGGAGCCTGACACAATGAGTCAGAGAGAAGCAGTGTGTCACGCACAACATGCAATCGCACCATGAGATATCGGTTGCAGGTCATCTTATCCAGTTTCTTAGAAATATAAGATGCTTTCCATCTGCTGCAAAACTACAACTCCCGGCATGCTGGGAGTTGTAGTTTTGCAACAGCTGGACAACCGTCTATTTATTCCCCATAGACGAGCAAGAAGATTCTCCAATCAGTCAATGACCGTGATCTAGCAGGTCAGTAAAGGGTTAACGGAGAAGAATCCGGCTCTTTGTTCCTGGACGCTCCTCGTCATCCTGTCACTCAGGAGCAGCGTGATAGTCACATGACCCCATATAGAACCTCAGAAAATCAGAGGGACAATTCTGGGTCAGGCACAAGATCCGCCGCTTTATGAATTTTACCGCAAACAATCAGCTGAGCGCGGGAAGGAAGGAATACACCGAGAGAGAAGCAAAAAAAAAATAAAGAAGAGTGCAGAAAACAAACAGCGACGCTGACACATTCACCACTTCCTTAAAGGGAAAGATTTCAGCAAAGAGACAGAAGCATCAAACCCCAGAGATGTATACTGGGAGATAGGGAAGCCAAGGGGTTCTTAGGAAGAAAAATAACTTAATAATATTATTATTATTATTATTATTATTATTATTATTATTATTATTATTGAAAACCTGATCAGTCTGCGGTAGCGTATATTAGTGGATCAATAGGCTAAAGCCAGACGACCATGACAACCTTAGACCACTTAACACTTCAGACTCTCCTATGTCTAATAGGTTAGGGTTGTCACCTATCAGGCAAAAATCGATGGGTCCGGAATCTGCAACCAACTGTGTATACTGTTCCAGAGCATCCAATACTATTAAGAAAAAAAAATTGCATCTCCATGACTACAGACTACAAACCAACCATCTGTAGTCTGATCCTACGATTTAGATACATTGAACTAATGAGAATTGTTACAAAATTGTACATGACTTAAAGGATTTACTGGGCGACGTGTCTGGCATATAAGGGTCGGGGGCAGCCATTCGACTGACCCTCAGGTTGTTGTATAACTACAAATTCCATCATGGCCGAGAGCAAGGAATTTCCGCCATGTGGCAATCTTCCTGGCTCCTCTGGGAAACGTTGAGCTGCGAGCTGAGGAAACGCTGCACAATTACGTTACCTGGAATGGCGGACGGGTCCATGGCGGGACGGCAGGAACACCTCATCAGCAGCATTACGTAGCTCCAAAAATATGTACAGCCCAAAAATTTACAGCAGGTGCGGGAATAGCGGACACCTGCAGACTGTGCGCTCCGGAAGGCCGACTCCACTTACTGCCAATCTGTAAGAACTCTGCACATTTATTTCATGGCCGTTCATCAATCTAAATCTTACACGTCTCTCTACTCCAGCGCTGACCTGGGCCAAAGCTCCACGGCCTCCAAAGTTTCTTAATCTCGACTGATATTTTGCATTTTTGGCACTAAGGTTATTGCACAGGGTGGGGTGCACGAAATCGCCAAGAGTCCAAGCTAAAGGCTGTCAAGGCAATGCTGGGAGTTGTAGTGTTGTAACAGCTGGAGAGCTGCAGGTTGCCTAGCGCATGTTGGGAGTTGTAGTTTTTTTAACAGCTGAAGGGCCACGAGTTGGACAGCATTGTTCTATAGACTTCTATTCTCCATTGACGAACAAGACGACTCTCCAGACTTGCCAGAACTATTCCCCATAATTTGTTCCCCAGTCTGTGGCTCTCCATTCGTCGTAGCACTACAATTCCAATCATGTCCTGATAGCAGCTGGAAAGACAGACTGAAAAACACTAGTCTAGACTAATCTGGGGGCTTTTGCCCCTTCGTTTTAGCCATAGGCGTGTGTCTCCGCACCCAGCATGCTGGGAGTAGTAGTAGGTTAATAAACTTACTGGCCCTAGTGCAGCCATGTACATCCCTACACATACTAAAGACTTTAATTTTATTGTACATCCCGGGCGCCATACAGACTGGCGACTTGGGTGGCCCACCGACCATTTGCCCGGTGTGCCAGATTGTCAGTCCGGGCCTGCTAGTGCAAACTGTACGCCATTTATGGGATTCGATGGAGCAGGGGCTATGCACCATACTAGAAGTCTGGGTGACCCTGTGACAGCGCTATAGCCGATAAAAATGGATGCAGGAACTTTCTGAATACAACAAGAGAAGACAAGCTCAGGATCAGAGCCGAGTGATATAGGACAATAAGCTTATGCACAAGTCCCCCCCCTATCTGCACACAGACAGTGTTATATATCTGCGCTCTCCAGTCCTCTATGGCTCATGCTAATATTAGGGATTGTGTCACTCTCAGGCATTTCCCCTGTCCACCGGCGGCCACCCCCCACCCCCTTCCTGACAGGGTTATGTGACCATGCACTGACCATTATTGCATTTCATGGAAAGCCAGAGACCTCACTTCCTCCTTGTACCACAACGTGTGTTTCTTGGCTTCACTTCACGTAAAAACGAAAATCTACAGAGACACCGCCGTTCTGGTTACAATATGATGCGAGAGATATCAGAAGAGGGAATCTGGGCTGTGATTCTATGTCACAGGGTCAATGTATTCATTTAGGAACCCCGAGGGGAATAGGACATCATGACGGAGCTCAAGTTATCTGTCAGCAGTATAGGAACCAGGAGGATCAGGATGAGCACCAGCAGTAGGTGAGAGAGCAGAACCAATGGATAGGCCCCAATGGTGATACTAATCTGGACACAGGGTATTGGGGTAGGCTCACGTTGTTGAAAACATTCCCCGCAGCTCATCGCAATACTCCGGCGTCATATAAGGCGATGATTACATAGTATACAGATCTGTTCAATAGACCGCTCGGACCATTACACGGGTGACTGTCCACGACTCGAGACTCACATCCTCAGGAAGCGGAGAACACTTCTACATGATAAAAATCCTGTCTGGTCCAGTCCATCTATAAACACCATAAAACGTGTGTATATAAAAGCCACATAAACCCCCGGCCTTATAAAAAAGTTCAAAAAGTCAAAAGAAAGTTAGTCAAAACCAGTTCTGTGTATTGTCAAAGCGTCGGGCCCCTTCAGCTCGGTGCACATTTACCCCAATATACATCCGGTGTAGTGGCAGGGAGCAGTGTTAGAGGATCAGACTACACTGATTTGTTTGTAGTCTGTTACCATGGAGACGTATAGATCTCTGGAGAACATAAAATAGTAGGAAAGATTTAGGGAAGAATAGTTGTATTGGATTAATAATTTTGGTTGCAAAAGTGTCTGGTTGCCTAGCCGGACTTCTCCGTAGGGTGAATGGGTAGTATCACAATGCATAAAAAAAATTCATCGCCTATGCTATGAGAGAGCGCCAAAGATGGCAGAGCACTGTATCTGGCATTCGTCAGCACTCCCATAGACGATAATTACGGGGGCATTCATATGTGCAGTGCTGGAACCCCCCAGTGTTGGGGTCAGCATGGAACCATGTAAAGCCCCCCTTCCCCCAGTGTTGGTGTCTGGATGAAAGACCCCCCCAGTGTTAGGGTACTATTACACGAAGCGGTTTTTCAAATGATTAATAGTCGTCTTGCGAACTACGTCTTATTCCATGCGAACGATCATCGATAAAAATAGGTCCAAATTCTATCAAACAACCAACGATTTCTCGTTAATCATTTAGTGTAATAGCAGACAACGATTAAATGACCATCGCTAAAATCCGAATGATTCAACGATTTTTCGAATAATAATTGTCCCGTGTAATAGGGCCCTTAGTGTCCGGATGGAACCCCCCCCCTCAGATACGACACTATGTCCTCATACACACTTGTGTTACTAGGGAACTCCTCACCCCCTGCAGAGATGGCACTTGACACCTGACCGCCGGCCCTGTACTGGCTAATGACCAGCTGATTGTCCTGTGACCGCAGTTTTCTTCTATTGTTCGTGTGGAGGACGCAGCGAAGCTTCCAGCCTCTCATCTAGGAGAGGAATCAATAAAGCCGTCTGTTTTATTCATAGACTATGGGAGAAGCCATTAGTGAGATTACTGGCGGAGGGTGTAATACACAGCGCCATATTCCCAGAGGTCAGGGGGTACAAACGAGAAGACGAGGAGGAGGACAAAGTGAGGCGGCGATGACAGGCCAATCCAATCACTAATTAAAGAGACGGTACGAGATCACAGATACAAGGCTGTAAATGCCGCATCAGCCGGCACATGGAATCAAGCAGCAATACACATACGGATCACTTAAATACTCTGTGCCGCTGTGGAAATTAAATCCGGATGACTGTCCTCTAGTGCATAAGTCAATAAGCAGACGAGGACATTTGTTAGAATATTCACTGACATCCACTTGACCTGGAAATTGTTGCAAGCTCCACAATTACCGCGTACGGCCGGCTTCCCGCGACCCACTACAACAATGGAGAGGAGGAAGGAGAACGTCCAAACAAACGGCAGACCTTTACAGGGGTCGTACAGGATGGGAATCAAACATGGCTCCATCCCCGTCCCGTGTTTAGTGCTGCAGCTCAGACCCATTCACTTTAATGGAGCCAGGATGCATTACCAGATGCAACCCACAGGCAGGGGAGGCGCTGTTACTAGAAGAAAGCAGCCATGTTTTTTCTTCTAATTTTAAATAATCCCATCAATGAATAGGATCGTAACCGGTCACTGTCACCCAGGGCATGCTGGGAGTTGTAGTTTCCCCAATAACTGGATATAAATAGTAGCCTACAGCCCAGGGACCTGCTCCCTCCCCGCAGTAACGCACGTCTATCACACACCATAAAGCCACTTCCTAGTATCACTTAGAGGTTAGCTGCTCCTTCACATTCTAGGAACCATTACACTTACAGTAACACACAGCGGATGCCATTTTCCATGAATTAAGTAAAATGCTGCTACAAAGCCCAATTATCCCGGGAGTTAATGCATCGGAGTGAGAGGAGAAAACTGCTGGGCGATAAGTGCTGGGGGGGGGGGGGCGATTATCATCTCCTATCACTAATGTGACAAGCTGCAAGGTCAGTCAACAGCAACCCCATGTATAAACAAGCACCAGACATCATCCACACTGCGGTTCTGCTGCATTTGGGAGTGGGGCTTAAAGGGATTGTTTACCCAAAATTTTCTTCTTTCAAATCAATAATGATTTACTTCTATTAAAAAAAAAATCTCCAGTCTTCCAGTACTTATCAGCTGCTGTATGTCCTGCAGGAAGTGGTGTATTCTCTCCAGTCTAACAGAGTGCTCTCTGCTGCCACCTCTGTCCATGTCAGGAACTGTCCAGAGCAGCAGCAAATCCCCATAGAAAACCTCTCCTGCTCTGGACAGAGGTGGCAGCAGAGAGCACTGTCAGAATGGAGAGAATCTTCCACTTCCTGCAGGACATACAGCAGCTGATAAGTACTGGACGACTGGAGATTTTTTTTTTAATAGAAGTAAATCATTATTGATTTGAAAGAAGAAAATTTTGGGTAAACAATCCCTTTAAGCCCCACTCCCAAATGCAGCAGAACCGCAGTGTGGATGATGTCTGGTGCTTGTTTATACATGGGGTTGCTGTTGACTGACCTTGCAGCAGATTTTTTTTTAGGAGTAAATAACAAATCTCTGGCACAAGTTGATTTGAATGAAAATAATTTTGGTGAACAATCCCTTTAAATGCCACCTATGACCCCAGCATTATAAATGATACACGATACACAGATTGTCCACTGAAGCGCAGGGGTTACAGCTCTGTTCACACAGCACAGACAGGGGTCACTTTATAGACAACGGATTCGGGTCCCTGTGGATTTTCCGGATTCCGCACCCATTACGTGAAGCGCAGTAAATATTTCCTCCTCGTGCCGCCAGACAGACAGCCCATTCATGCCAGCAGCGTCACAGTAAGGAGCTCGGAGAGGGGGCAAGAACGATCCCTGTGTCAGCTGCTGGGGCCGACGCTGCTGACGCCATTTCTGCAGACTCATGGCTTTATTTTCAGCCCCAAAGAAGTCACCTTGACGGGTTCAGGGATGGTGTAAAAATAACACAGACATGGCGGCCCCCCACCCTCACAGGGGGCACGGACGGCACCATCACAAGACTTCTCCTTTCCCTTTCATGACTTAGAAAACTTCCACTGATTATGGCGGCCGCAGATTTAAACATGTCTGCTTTCTTACAAAAACAGCGCCATCCCTGTTCTCAGGTTGTGTGTGGTATTACAATTCAGCTCCATACAAGAGCAGTGCGGTTTCTGAAAGGAAGTACCCATGTTTTTCTAAGCCTGGACAGCCCCTTTAAGCTTAAGCCTTCCAGTACTTATCTGCTGCTGTATGTACTGCAGGAAGTGGTGTATTCTCTCCAATATGACACACTGCTCTCTGCTGCCACCTCTGTCCATGTCAGGAACTGTCCAGAGCAGCAGCTAATCCCCAGAGAAAACCTCTCCTGCTCTGGACAGTTCCTGACATGGACAGAGGTGGCAGCAGAGAGCGCTGTGTCAGACTGGAGAGAACACACCACTTCCTGCAGGACGTACAACAGCTGATAAGTACTGGAAGACTGGAGATTTTTAAATAGAAGTACATTACAAATCTATATAAACTTTCTGAAACCAATTGATTTGAAAGAAAAAAAAATTCGCTGCAGTACCCCTTTAAGAATTTTGGACTATCAAATGCTGGATTATAGGAATTATGGCAACAATCACATGTGCACGTTATGACCATGTAATGCTAAACCCCATATGATCTCCTTCCTGACCCAGAGACGTGGGGGTCAATAGACAGTCCCCATATGGATCAGGGATAGGGAACCACTGGTGCTCCAGCTGTTGCAAAACTACAATTCCCATCATGCCTGGACAGCCTTCGGCTGCCCAGGCATGATGGGAGTTGTAGTTTTGCAAAAACTGGAGGGCCAAATGTCCCCCATCCCTGGCATAGACAGTAGATCAGCATTATCTAAATCAATAGAAGGTTGGTTATAGTTCCGGCTTTTTGCAGATAATGTAACGACACTGCAGCTCAGACACTGCAAATCCCTTATCAGTGTACAAAGGAGCAAATGTCATTGTCACTATGGTGCCAAGTGCTGACGTCCTGGATGTGACGGCTTCCTAAAGGCAGCGGACTCCATCCAGGCCATTGTCAGCCGCCGTGCACAATCCCCGACCTGACATCACAACCAGAAATACAGTAGTGCTGCAGCAATGGGGCAGAACGGGGCAATGCGGGTGTCCAGATAGGAGAAGGAGTCAGATCCACACCCATGGCTACCAACAGCGTGTCCTAGTAGCCACCCCATGCCCACAGTCAGCACTGCTGCTTCTTGTATAGAGTTATATTGGGGATCCCATAGAGTCTTCACTGTTTATATAGGGTGGCAAAGAACACCGGAATCCTTAAAGGGGTACTCCGGCAAAAATATTTTTTCTTTCAAATTAACTTGTTTCCGAAAGTTATATAGATTTGTAATTTACTTCTTTTAAAAAAATCCAAGTCTTCCAGTACTTATCAGCTGCTGTATGTCCTGCAGGAAGTGGTGTATTCTTTCCAGTCTGACACAGTGCTCTCTGCTGCCACCTCTGTCCATGTCAGAAACTGTCCAGAGCAGGAGAGGTTTTCTATGGGGTACTGCTGCTGCTCTGGACAATTCCTGACATGGACAGAAGTGGCGGCAGAGAGCACTGTGTCACACTGGAAAGAATACAACACTTCCTGCAGGACATACAGCAGCTGATAAGTACTGGAAGACTTGGATTTTTTTAAAAGAAGTAAATTACAAATCTATATAAAACTCTACACCAGTTCATTTGAAAGAAAAAGATTTTTGCCGGAGTACCCCTTTAAGTGGGGTGGTAGAAGGAAGATTATCAGTGCACATACTGCACCTGTATGACAGCACACAGACTGTGGCTTAAAGGGAACAGACCTTAAAGGGATTGTAACGAAGAAAAAAAAAAAAATGGTGTCCATGGATGGTGTCTGCTATTGCGGTATATGAAATAGCCAGTAATGGAGGGGTGGCACCATTTTCAGAACAAAGCCGTCACGTTTGACTAATCCCTTTAAATTGTCATTATCCCCGCTGCATCTCTCAGAAGACTCCTATTCTTAAAGGGCCGGTACACATTACATAACAGGCGCACTTAGAAAAATCTACAGAAATAACTTTGTTTTCCACCGCTCATTGGACGCCACCGTGCTCCCGCCAGCCAAAGACTGACCACCGCCTGGCAGGGCCTGTATGCATACTTCTCATTCGCTGATGATGGGTGGAGTGGAAATAAAACGGCGTTGATGTTCTCCTAACGTTTCTTCCAGATGATTTGTTCTCGGGAGCGGCCTTAAGACAAGCGGCCATACATCGGGTGAAGTCTTTCCATCCACAGCTCGCTCTACGGACAGACCGTCCATCTCCTCTAACACTGGTCACCACCTCCCCGCACTCCCTCCAACCTTTTCCGGACCCCCTGAAGACCCTTTTACAAGTGAGGTTAACCAGATGCAATGCAGCATTAAGTGAAGTGCCGGTTACCATTAATCGTGAATGAGCAGCTTTACAGCTGTTGCAAAACTACAATACCCATCATGCCTGGACAGCCAAAGCTATCGCTTTGGCTGTCCAGGCAGGATGGGCATTGTAATTTTGCAACAGCTGTAAAGCTGCATGTTTGATGTCACTGCTGTACAGGGTTAGAGACAGGCAGACAGGCTGAGCTTTCTACAGGAAGAGAAAAGCAGCCAACGTCTGAAGGTGCCCATACATAAGAGGTGAAAAAAATTATGATGTCTACAGGATGAGATGACTAAAAAAAGTGTATGGTGGTGCCCCCACTGTCTCCCCTTCTTCTCCCAGAAAAAGAAGATTGGGACATGTTGGATTCCTTTGTTACTGCAGGAGATAAACCACCACTGGATGAAAAGAGCAAAAGCTTAAAGGGGTAGATAAAACTTAATCAGAATAGGGGATAAGTCAGACTGTGGGGGTCCAACCTCTAGGACACCCCTAAAACCTCAAGAATGGGCAGCAGGGCCTTGTTATGTAACATCCCACCAACAAATGACTCAAGTCTCCGCTCTCAAGAATACAGTCAGAGTACCCACACAGGGATCCAACACTAAAGAGTTTTAACATGGAACACCCCTTTAAGTCGGCCAGTTCACCCAACAACTTTCCTAATAATTCTGTATGTGCACGCTCAGCTTGACCAAGCACGCATATGATTCCAATGAAGAGAAGATGGGGTAAGCCACAGCCAAGATGGAGGGCAGGGTCGGGATAGACGGATCCCTGATATTCAGCTTTCTTCCCCTGTCCAGCATGTACGTATATAGGGGGAGACTTATCAAACATGGTGTAAAATAAAACTGGCTCAGTCGCCCCTAGCAACCAATCAGATTCCACCTTTCATTCCTCACAGACTCTTTGGAAAATGAAAGGAGGAATCTGATTGGTTGCTAGGGGCAACTGGGCCAGTTTCACTTTACGCCATGTTTGATAAATCTCCCCCAATATGTATATATATTATATATCTGTTAATGGGAACAGCTGTATACTGATCAAGCTCAGAGACATCCATCTATTTCCATGCAGCCATGATATAAACCGTTATCCAGCCGCTATATCACCTAGCCCCGGTGACTCACCGCCATATCAGAGAACTTAACAGCCACCACAGGTCTGCGGTGCACATCACTCCGGCTGCAGGAGATAGGCCGCGGATTAACACACGCCGCCCCATTGTGTGCACATACAGCAGACAGCCTGGTATCTGACGTGTTTACTTTAGCCGGGTGCGAATCGTGTATTCAGCCATTTATACGCTGACGGCCGCACAAGTCTCCCAGAAAGAACGAGCCTCATACGTTCAAAGAAAACTACACACGGCAATGGAGGACAGGACGCAATAACTGATAGTAAAGTATATAAAACCAGAGTATTAGAAGGACTAAAGCAGGGATAGGGAACCTTTGCCCCCCCCCCAGCTACAATTCCCATCAGACCTAGACAGCCAAAGCTTTAGCTGTCTGTGCATGCTGGGAGTTGTAGTTCTGCAGCACAGACTGCAGACCACCACATTATAGGATGTATAGCAGGGATGGGGAATCCAAAGCTTTGCTGTCTGTGCATGCTGGGAGTTGTAGTTCTGCAGCACAGACTGCAGACCACTATCTTATACGATATATAGCAGAAATGGGGAACCTAAAGCTTTAGCTGTGTGTGCATGCTGGGAGTTGTAGTTCTGTAGCACAGACTGCAGACCACTATCTTATACGATATATAGCAGAAATGGGGAACCTAAAGCTTTAGCTGTCTGTGCATGCTGGGAGTTGTAGTTCTCTAGCACAGACTGCAGACCACCACCTTATACGATATATAGCAGAAATGGGGAACCTAAAGCTTTGGCTGTCTGTGCATGATGGGAGTTGTGGTTTTGCAACAGCTGGAGGGCTAACGTTTCCCCATCTTTGCTATATATCCTATAAGGTGGTGGTCTCCCAGCATGGAAAGACAGCAAAGCTTTGGCTGTCCAGGTATGATGGGAATTGCAGTTTTGCAACAGCTGGGGGTCAAAGGTAGAAAGATTTGCATCCCTGGACTAAAGGTAGAAACATTTGCATAGGATTTAAAGGGGTCCACAAGATAGGGTGGGGGAAATTGCACTCCCCCCTGCTGGTGCAAAACCACAATTTCCATCATGCAAAGTTTGCAAAAGCCTAGGCTTTGGCTGGAGAGCTGTGGTTTTGACACCTGTGGATAACTAAAATAGAGCAAGGCATAGGGGGGGTGGAGATTGGGACCCCCCCCCCCCCCCTATTCTTATGACCAATAGGTGTTTCCGCAGTCCCCTAATAGCCACCATATTAAGCAATTTCCATCAGGAAAGAACAGAAACTCCTCACACCCTGTTACAACTGTATTCAGCGTTCCATCCTCTGCAAGATGAACTGATACAATGTAACAAACTTCAGCACCGGAAAGACCTTTGTCTTATAATGGACTGGATATATTAATACAGTCATCAACAGAGCAGCGCTCCCCAACCTGTGGCTCTCCCGCCACTGCAAAACTACAATTCCCAGCATGCCGCTGTCAGGGCATGCTGGGATTTGTAGTTTTGCAGCAGTGCCCGGGTTGGGGAATATCCTGGTATGCTGGAAGGCATGGATACATTGTGATTATCAGACTTCATGGGCAAATACCAGAAATCCTGGATGAAAAGCGAACACAAAGCACAAGGTGGACGACGCAGAACAAAAAAGTGATTCAGAAAAAGGGTGAAAAAAGCAAAATGAATCCATTATTCCAGAGCTTAGAGGGGGGGATGGGAGCGACCCGGCCCCAGTACAGTAAGCCGCCACCGCCGGCCACACCTACCCATGTGCAACTTACCAAGTTTTTCCACCAGTTTCAGCATCACCCCTCCAATGTGCACATCTCCCGTCACTCTGAGAGTTACATCCCGGTTCAGATCCGTCACAAGGATATTTAGTTCCCAGGTTCCATCGGCGTAGCAGCCATCTGGCATCCGTATACCGTCCAGAGCCATGGCTGCCTTCCTGCAGGGAAAGGAAATGACAACCCCATTAGCCAGGAGCCATCTATCTGCATGGAATACACACCAACAAATCTCTGCTAATGTATCCAATAACATCAGATATCCAAACGTGTGTATATATATATATATATATATATATATATATATATATATATATATATATAATATATATAATCACACACACGAGGGAAGATGCAAGACACAAAAGGAAACTCCGAAAAATCACAGGGAAATCCCAGCAGAATTTTATTATCCCCACCCAGGACTGCGGAGGAGACCGAGCCACAACCCAGCGGCTTCACACCCAGATCATTGATAGAAAGGAAATTATTCAAGAGGAGAATAAAAACCGCAGGACAGAAATGTACAACAAGCTCCAGAAAAAAGGGGAACAAAGATTTAGTGACAGGCCGGTCACAGAAAGCACATGGCCATATTATAAGATCATCCTATACATGACAGCATGACGACCGAAAGCCACAAACATTATGGTGTCCTTCATATGACACCTGGCAAAAACGATATAAAATACCAAACAAAGACTACGGACATATTATATTATAGCCTATAGGTATATACCATGCAAAGACCATAACAGCATGATGTAAACCTAAAAGAACTACAAACATATTATTCTTCATATAACATGATATCCTACATGTATATAACATGCAAAAAAAAAAAAAAACACAACATACCATAACAGCATGATGTAAATAAAAAAAAATAAATATATATATATATATATATTATTCATATATAACAATAAGATGTAAACAACACAATCAATAATATATATATGTATAAACACACACAATGAAACAAGGGCCTTCCCATTACAAGCTAAAGACCCTGTGCTCTACAAGCTCCTGTGGGACTACAGGTCTAAGCATGCCTTGCCATGTATCCTATAGCTCCTAAGATTCTGACCTTACACTCTAAGCAGTTATGGTACTACAAGTCCCAGCACACCCTGCCAGGCATGCTTGTATAGAGATCCCATGGCTACTCTAGCTGCTGTCGAACTACAAATCCAAGCATGACCTGCTATTCATGCTATAAAGACATGTCAACTAACCTCTCGGACCTTTACAGCTTACACACTAAAGAAGTAGAGATGGTACTTTAGTGTAGTACTACAAGTCCCAGCACCCCCACCAGCTATGCATGTATAGTGAATATCTAGCGGATTACATTACAGCAGCTTCTGCCCTGTCAGCCCTGCCTGTATATTTGCTGTACATTACAATGACACAACCGTCTATGCACTGGAGAGCACCATATGGCAGTGCTGTAGGACTACAAGTCCAAGTACACCCTGTCAGCCCTGCTGTGGCACTACAAATCCAAGCATTCCCTCTCAGCCCTGCTTGTCTGTATACTGTAAATAAC
Organism: Dendropsophus ebraccatus; assembly: GCF_027789765.1. Lineage (NCBI taxonomy): Eukaryota > Metazoa > Chordata > Amphibia > Anura > Hylidae > Dendropsophus > Dendropsophus ebraccatus. Next base: position 75,884,265 of record NC_091466.1, on the reverse strand, counting down.
CATTATACACACATATACATACATATATACATGTGTGACATATGGCCTAAGAGAAGAAGCAGTGTGTGTGTCTTTAAAGTGGAACTGACCAATCCAGCAACCCCACCTAGTCCAGGGCTTCCTCCCCTGTAGCCCAAGATCCCGCTCCTCTTCCTCCCCTGTAGCCCAGGATCCCTCTCCTCTTCCTCCCCTGTAGCCCAAGATCCCTCTCCTGCTCCTCTTCCTCCCCTGTAGCCCAGGATCCCTCTCCCGCTCCTCTTCCTCCCCTGTAGCCCAGGATCCCTCTCCCGCTCCTCTTCCTCCCCTGTAGCCCAGGATCCCTCTCCCGCTCCTCTTCCTCCCCTGTAGCCCAGGATCCCTCTCCCGCTCCTCTTTTATAGTAAGATCCCTCTCACTTACTTTGTATCTCTGGAGCCCAGGATCCCTAGATCCCTCTCCCTGGAGCCCTGGATCCCTCTCCCTGGAGCCCTGGATCCCTCCCCATGGTGCCCTGGATCCCTCCCCATGGTGCCCTGGATCCCTCTCCCAGGATCCCTCTCCCTGGAACCCTGGATCCCTCTCCCTGGAGCCCTGGATCCCTCTCCCTGGAGCCCAGGATCCCTCTCCATGATGCACTGGATCCCTCTCCCTGGAGCCCAGGATCCCTCTCCATGATGCACTGGATCCCTCTCCCTGGATCCCTCTCTGGCCATGCAGCTGTTCACACACATTATCCTCCTTGCAGACCGTTGTTCACCTGTTCCTTCCAACTTATCCAACCGGTCTGTCTGCTTCCAGCCTGGGGGAAGATGAACTTTCCATAGGGGAGGACTAGGCAGGAGAGGATGCATCTATGGGGCAGGCAGTGAGTGCACACTTACCTCTATTCTCCTGGGCTTGGGATAATGTTATAATGTTTCCGTCAGGAAGCTCCAGGGAGGAGGAGGAGGAGGCAGCAGCTTGTCCCCGGTGCAGTAATGGAGTCCCCCAGGCTCCGGCCTCACCTCACGGCTGCTCAATCTGCTGCAGTCACTCCCCTCTCTATTCCCTTATTCTTTGCTCAGACTCACAACTGTTCATTGAGTGAAGGAGGAGGAGGAAGAAGAGGAGGAGGAGGAGAAGAAGGGGAGGAGAGGGGAGCAGGAGTAGTGGAGAAGTTGTCGGAGTTGCTGGGACCCTCACACAGGAGGCTGCGCTGCCTTATATGGAAGCGAATAAAACTCCAGGATTGGATCCAACATCCGGGAATCTGAGGGAAGGGGGAGGGGAGGAGGCTGCGGGCCCGTTATACAGCGCACCATCGGCCTCCAGATGTGGAGGACCCCCCCCCCCCAGCAGCTGGAGGTCACAGGCTGCTGCAGAAGCTCTTACAGAAGTGTCAATCATCTGGAGAAAGTCATCAAGAGAATAGTTCTCCTGTCCCCCAATCTGTGGCTGCCCGGCATGCTGGGAGTTATAGTGCTGTTATATAGTATAGCAACCGGACCACAGACCTAAAATAACACCATTCTGAGTTACATTATACTCCAGAGCTGCACTCACATTACTGATCCTGAGTTACATCCTGTATTATACTCCAGAGCTGCACTCACTATTCTGCTGGTGATGTCACTGTGTACATACATTACATTACTGATCCTGAGTTACATCCTGTATTATACTCCAGAGCTGCACTCACTATTCTGCTGGTGGGGTCAGTGTGTACATACATTACATTACTGATCCTGAGTTACATCCTGTATTATACCCCAGAGCTGCACTCACTATTCTGCTGGTGATGTCACTGTGTACATACATTACTGATCCTGAGTTACATCCTGTATTATACTCCAGAGCTGCACTCACTATTCTGCTGGTGATGTCACTGTGTACATACATTACATTACTGATCCTGTATTATACTCCAGAGCTGCACTCACTATTCTGCTGGTGATGTCACTGTGTACATACATTACTGATCCTGAGTTACATCCTGTATTATACTCCAGAGCTGCACTCACTATTCTGCTGGTGGGGTCACTGTGTACATACATTACATTACTGATCCTGAGTTACATCCTGTATTATACGCCAGAGCTGCACTCACTATTCTGCTGGTGATGTCACTGTGTACATACATTACTGATCCTGAGTTGAGTGTAACATGTAGTGTGCACAGTGTTGTAATTTACTTTCAGATTTTTTTCCTTGTTCTCAGTATGGGGGGGGGGGGGCAATGCTGAGGTTGGGGTTATATGACAGCTGTGGAGGAAGCATCGCCTGCAGTCATCAGTCTGATGTCAATTTCCCATGATTCTTCTTGCACAATTTAAAGGACCAGTATACAGATATATGCAGGTGTCTCATCTTGTAGAGTATATATATATATATATATATATATATATATATATATATGTTATGTAAATCAGCACTATAGATGTGACTGTGTGGATGCTCGGGGTCCCTGGAGAGAGGGGCGGGGGTCTCATCCCTTCTTATATTGTGTGTCCCTCTCTATAGTCTATATAAGGGTGCGGGGACTAAGCCCAAGGACTGTAGGAGCTGGATAGATATTAAAGGGTTTGTCCAACAAAAATCTTTTTCTTTCAAATCAACTGGTGTCGGAAAGTTATACGGATTTGTAATTTACTTTTATTTAAAAATCTCAAGTCTTCCCATTCTTAATAGCTGCTGTATGTCCTGCAGGAAGTGGTGTATTCTCTCCAGTCTTACACAGTGCTCTCTGCTGCCACCTCTCTCCCTAGCAGGAACTGTCCAGAGCAGCAGCAAATCCCCATAGAAAACCTCTCCTGCTCTGGACAGTTCCTGACATGGACAGAGGTGGCAGCAGAGAGCACTGTGTCAGACTGGAGAGAATACACCACTTCCTGCAGGACATACAGCAGCTATTAAGTATGGGAAGACTTGAGATTTTTGAATAAAAGTAAATTACAGATCTATATAACTTTCTGATATCAGTTGATTTAAGAGAAAAAGATTTTCGCTGGACAACCCCTTTAATTGTGCAGCTGCTATAAGTCAGGACGTGGCTGCAGTGTAATCCTGAGTCTTGCAGTAGAGTATACAGGAATACCGCATAATAATCTGTATACAGACACAGCCGGGTAAATGATTGTCCGGACTAGAAAATAATCAACTTTTTGCAAACTGTAAGAACCTAAACTGGGGGGTTGTGTCATAAATAACTAAACCAGTCTAAAAACAGGAGGACCTGGAGGCAAATGTATCCTTGATTACATCAGATTATGTGGAGAATTAAAGGAGAACTCCAACAAAAAGTTACTGTACTTTCAAATCAACTGATGTCATAAAGTTATATAGATTGTAATTTACTTCAATTTAAAAAATCTCCAGCCGTCCAGTACTTACCAGCTGCTGTATGTCCTGCAAGAAGTGTGTTTTCTTTCCAGTCTGACACCGTGCTCTCTGCTGCCACCTCTGTCCATGTCAGGAACTGTCCAGAGCAGGAACAAATCCCCATAGAAAACCTCTCCTGCTATGGACAGTTCCTGACATGGACAGAGGTGGCAGCAGAGAGCACTGTGTCAGACTGGAAAGAAAACAGACTGAGAGCACTGTGTCAGACAGGAGAGAATACACCACTTCCTGCGGGACATACAGCAGCTGATAGGTACTGGAAGACTGGAGATTTTTTTTTTTACATAGAAGTAAATTACAAATCTATATAAGTTTATGACAACAGTAAATTTCAAAGAAAAGACTTTTTGATTATCTGCGACACTTGGCACATAAATTACTGATCCTGTACTGATTCTGAGTTCCATCCTGTATTATACTCCAGAGCTGCACTCACTATTCTGCTGGTGGGGTCACTGTGTACATATATTACATTACTGACCCTGAGTTACATCCTGTATTATACCCCCAGAGCTGCACTCACTATTCTGCTGGTGGGGTCACTGTGTACATACATTAAATTACTGATCCTGAGTTACATCCTGTATTATACTCCAGAGCTGCGCTCACTATTCTGCAGGGGGCACTGTGTACATACATTATATTACTGATCCTGAGTTACATCCTGTATTATACTCCAGAGCTGCACTCACTATTCTGCTGGTGTGGTCACTGTGTACATACATTACATTACTGATCCAGAGTTACATCCTGTATTATACTGCAGAGCTGCACTCACTATGCTGCTGGTGAGGTCACTGTGTACATACATTACATTACTGATCCAGAGTTACATCTTGTATTATACCCCAGAGCTGCACTCACTATTCTGCTGGTGTGGTCACTGTGTACATACATTACATTACTGATCATGTATTATACCCCAGAGCTGCACTCACTATTCTGCTGGTGGGGTCACTGTGTACATACATTACTGATCCTGTATTATACCCCAGAGCTGCACTCACTGTATTCTACAGATGCTGCTTATTATCTGACTGCTGTATTGCTCCTCCATACCCGCCCCGTGTGTTTAGCTCAGGAATTAGCTGACTATACTATATAAAGGCTGACAGGCAGAGCGGCAGCAGTGGCGGTGGGTGTGCGCCTGACATCGGCCGTTGCACTATAATGAATGATGTTCCGGCTCTAGGTGATATTTCGCGTGAATCCAAACCCCTGAGCTTTGGGCCCTTATTTGGATATTGCAGCTGGTGGCGGCCCCGGGTGCTGGGAGCACTGGGAGCGGAGTGTGATGCAAGACCCACCGCCTCCAAATAATCCCGTCCCTCGAAATCCCAAATTCCTCCTGGTATTGTCCAATAAATCTCCCGTCCTGGGACACAGAAAGAATCCTGCGCCTTGGCTCCTTCTGCTTAGAGGTTTGTAGCATTCCTGTCCCCTTATATTCCGTCATATCATCCTACTACTGAGATTTTTTCTATTCTTGTAGACTGAAATAAAATTGTGTAACTTGCTATGTACCATGTGGACGGCCTGCTGTGTACTACTGCTTGCTGTCAGTGATGGCCACTTTTTTTTTCATCCATTACGACTCTGATTATTGTCTATTGGGGTCTGAAATCTGTCCTAGGCCATATCTTCTTCTCTGTGATTTAAAGGGGTATTCCTGCTATCAAAAAATGTTTTACAATTGAGTCCTAGTCGATGAAAAGTAAAAAAAAAAAAAAAAAAAAAATGAATTATACTCACCTGCCCTGATCCCATGCCTCGGATATGGTGCTTGGTCCCCGCTGCTTTTTCTGACATGTAGACTTTGCAGGGGAAATACCCCTCAGCCAATCCCGTCTAAGGTGGATTACCAGTGTGGCCAGTGATTGGCTGAGCAGGCATTTCCCCGGGTTGATATATTAGAAGCAAGGAGCAGCAGGAGCAGGGCAGGTGAGTATGCTTGTTTTTTATTTTATTTTTTTATATCATTCACCTTTAAAACATGTTTGGTTAGGCTGGTGTTACACATAATATGACAGTCAGCTGGACCCATGACCCCACTGGGCTTGACCAACCATCTAATGTGTAGGGGTCCTCCTGACGGATGTTGGATTGGGGAATGGCTGGGCGTGCTGTATAAAGGTGTCTAGTAGCGGCCTTCTTGTACATGTACTCAGGGTATTCCTTGTGTCAAGATGAGACCAGGCAGGGAGGAGTGGGGGAGGGAGGAGGCATGCATGCTGAGGTTTGGTAACGCCTCCTTGACACTTGACCTCTGAGCAGGATATGGAGCTGACAGATCCACTATAAAACAATATGACCAGCTCATTGCCTGACATTGTGATGCCGCTATCTCCTGGGAAAGTGTAAGAGGGTGTAGCTGTGAAAGGGGCACTCTGGCTATAGGGTGGAGTACCCCTTTAATCCCGCTATAATAACTCCTAACAATATCTGCAATGTCAGCCTTTGGTCCAGTTGTCACCCGCGATCTCCCACCCCTCAGACTGTTTCACTTACCACAATAACAATCTCAGCCAAATGTTTTGACAGGAAGCAGAGTTGTGACCACCGACCCCGATTTGCAGTGTTTCCTGGTTCTCTGTGACAACATCCCATCCCTATGTCATAGACCCCGCAAGATGTCAGCACGTAATATTACATAAGACTTTCCTCCACAAATGCCAGCCTCGTCCAGAAGCATTTACTAAGACGGGGCAGAGCTGCAATACCAGGCACAGCCTATAGACAGGTGTGGCGCTCTTTCTGGAAGAATGTAGTCTTACTTTCCTACTTTGCAGCATTACTGTCACTATAAAAATCCTGATCAGTCAGTGCCTGGGTGTTCAGATCCCCATCGATCCCTAGGCAGGGAAGCGTGTGACAAGACTTATTCCTGCAGCGAAGGGAGAAGCACACAGCCATGCTCTTCTCCTGGCTCTATCCAGCAATTGTTGTGGATCTTAACACCACTCAAAACTTTTGACCTGTAAAAGTAACAGTAACGCTTTACTGTGATAAATCACCATGGGGAAGTCCGGCGAAAAACGTTTTATTTGAAATCAAATAAAAGTGTCTATTACAAAATCTCCAACCTTCTAGTACTTATCAGCTGCTGTATGTCCTGCAGAAAGTGGTATATTCTCTCCAGTCTGACACAGTGCTCTCTGCTGCCACCTCTGTCCATGTCAGGAACTGTCCAGAGCAGGAGAGGTTTTCTATGGGGATTTGCTGCTGATCTGGACAGTTCCTGACATGGACAGAGGTGGCAGCAGAGAGCACTGTGTAAGAATACACCACTTCATGCAGGACATTCAGCAGCTGATAAATACTGGAAGACTGGAGATTTTTTTAACAGAAATAAATTACAAATCTATATAACTTTCTGACACCAGTAGATATGATAGAAAAGGTTTTTCTCCTAGTTACCTTTTCCATCTTTGAGTGATCCCAAAAAGATCATCCCCAGCCATGTCAGCAATGCCCTTCCACTAGATTACAGCTCAGTCTCCAGACCGGTGATCTTCTGGCCTAGTCAGGTAATGGAGAGCTGGCTTCATATGTCTTTCCCCATTCATTTCTATGGGAGCCACAATTTGCCCGAGACATAGAAGTGAATGGAGACTATCGTGGATGATCACCATTTCCTCCTCTTTTTGGGTGTGGGGTCTGATGAAGAGTTGAGGATCCTATGGATATGCTATAAATGTCTGTAATAGACATAAGACCCTAGATAAACCAATCTGCCATTAAGAAATCTGGGAAAGTTGGGTCCCTATTTGTCCCCACTCAGCTTTCCAGGAATCCTTCAGTCACTATATCTTACACTTCTAGTATAAAGTTTCAATATGAACGTCCCTGATTCTCCAGCCCGATCTGACTCATCACCAAGTCTATTTTAGCACGAAGGCGGCCGCCACCCTGTACATCACATAGGGAGAAACTCGTATGACGGCAACACTTTCTTCTCCCGACCACATAGGAAAGATTAACCACGGCTTAGTGAGGCTGTAGCTATAGGGAACATAACATCAGGCCGGCCCCAGAGATACATGCATGTCATATTATCCACCCCATCAGATGTTCTGCAGACAGGAAACAACCATATCTAGGTTTTGTTATTCTAAGTTACAACATTACCGCTTATAAGACAGAATATAACATTAGCAATTCCCACTGCTAAAATACACACATTTCTGCAACTTTATTTAAAATTGGAGATTTGTTTTCTGTCTACAGCTCCCATGCAGATCTATGTGTTTCCATGGCTACAGACTACAAACGTATCCTGTGTAGTCTGATCCTGCAGTCATGTGCAAATGTCCTTTTACATGGACCTGTTATCATCCTACGAACTCGTAGAGTAATAGGTCCAGTGATCGGTCAACAAACGTGAAAATGCTCCGTTATCGGCTGACTGAATCGTTTTTTATGCGACCAAAAAATAATCATCATTATCGTCCGCACGTCACCCTGACACTGGCACTTATTTCAGGCCCATGTAAATGGGTCTTACTCCTTCTGCCTCATCTTGTTGATAACCTATAGACAATGAGAAAAGGGGTCAGAGAGAAGGGAATTGACTACACACGGGGTTTGTTTGTAGTCTGTAACCATGGAAACACATTGCACAGCTCAAGAGCTTTAAAATGTACATGTCAGCTTGGTCGTATCCGGAGCAACGGCGACATCTTCTCTTTCTGTCATTTCAAGTCTCCATGGATATGAAGAGGCAATAGAAACATGATGTGCATCAGAATAGGGATCGTGCATTAACCTCTCATTATCCGTACTTCCAGATAAACATACAAAATCGCCACTACTTTGTCAGGCAGTTCTGCCAAATAACTGATCTAGTGACACACATACATTGGTATTGTTCATACCTTTTACTAAGAATGCTGAGTAAACACCTACAGGGTAGGAAGAAAAAGCAAGTGAACCCTTACCCTTTCCCCTTGCACTGTGGACATTTGCTCAGTATTCTTGATAAAACCGTGAATAGTATAATTGTTTGGTGTTAGTTTAGTTACATCGTATCTCTCTATAATCCTGACCGCAGAACTATCAGACCTCATTTTATTAGTAATCAGTGTAGAATTAGCGGATCATTTAAAGGGGTCACTTACGTTTTCAGCTGCTTCGGGACATGTTATATGTATGTGTTGGTATTACACAGTGATATCAGGCGGTTGTAGTTTCCATTTCTGGGAATGGATATATCTGATCCCTGTTTTTCCATCACACTGACTAGTTGCTTGGCCTTTTGAGCACAGTTTATTCTTCAGTGGTTTGTTAGTTTTTATGTAGCGCTGAGGCCAATGTTCTCATCACTAAGCCTCATAACACTGGAGCTGTACCCAGAGATTGTTGGCAAAGAAGAATCTCTTACTGAAATGAAGACTCAGACACTCAGTATACTATGTGATGGCCGTAGTAATATCGCCCTGCAGTCCAATGGGGAAGAAAATGCCTTCTATTATCTATAGTCCCTGTATCTTAGCCCAGAGGAATACGGAATCTTCTATGGAATCCAACCTTAAGATGACACTAATATTACATGGGACACTATACTCTGGTCTTTCTGCTGAGTTTTGTTGTACTAGGTGGATATGTATTGTAGCTCCAGCACCCAGCAATATAGGATTTCTTTTCTTCTGTAAATTACAGGATGAAAGATTTAGGGGTATTTTCCGTTTTATGTGTTTTTTTTGTTTTTTGTTTTTTTTTTAAATCTTGTTTGATGCTATTGATATAAAACCCAATAAAATTATCTGATTAAAAGAGAAGGAAAAGGGAGGTGGAAACTACTCAGCATATTTCTAGATCTGAACTGAAAGAATAGATAATACTATGTATGAGAAAATAATTACTATAAAACTGCCCCCTATATACAGGAATATAACTACTATAATAGCAAATGGAAAAAACAGATCCGGGCACTCACCGGCAAGGTAGGATTTCTTTATTCAGGCACTATGTTCAGCGGGGAAGGGAGGACAGGTGGAGGTGCGGGCGCACGCTACCCCAGGACAGCTGTTTCACGGCTGATTGCCGCTTCCTCAAGCTTAGGGTATCAAGGTATTAAGGTATAACTACTATAATACTGCTCCTATATACAGGAATATAACTACTATAATACTGCTCCTATATACAAGAATATAACTACTATAATACTGACCCTATATACAAGAATATAACTACTATAATACTGCTCCTATATACAGGAATATACTACTATAATACTGCTCCTATATACAGGAATATACTACTATAATACTGCTCCTATATACAGGAATATAACTACTATAATACTGCTCCTATATATAAGAATATAACTACTATAATACTGCTCCTATATACAGGGATATACTACTATAATACTGCTCCTATATACAGGAATATAACTACTATAATACTGCTCCCTATATACAGGAATATAACTACTATAATACTGCTCCTATATACAGGGATATAACTACTATAATACTGCTCCTATATACAGGAATATAACTACTATAATACTGCTCCTATATACAGGGATATAACTACTATAATACTGCTCCTATATACAGGAATATAACTACTATAATACTGCTCCTATATACAGGAATATAACTACTATAATACTGCTCCTATATACAAGAATATAACTACTATAATACTGCTCCTATATACAGGGATATAACTACTATAATACTGCTCCTATATACAGGAATATAACTACTATAATACGAACTGGAGAGAATGGAACCGCTGCACATCCCATCTATGGCTGATACTAATGCCGCTAGGCCTATATTAAAAATCAACACCAGAGTGTCTGTATATGAATTGATCAAGCCATATTGCCCCGTGTACCACCGCGCAGGTCCTCTGGTCCACACGGGTCCCTACGCTAACTCCACACCGTGTCGGTCAGCGACCGCCAACCCCGCAAAGCGTGCACATGCAGGGAAGGGAGGCCATGGAACGGCCCTGCAACCCCAATGTCACAGGACCAGACCCAAAAAGCCCCACCAAAACCCAGCCAGCACCACCGGCGGGGAAGGCTGCCCCCAAACGACACAAGTATGGATATGGTATTACACTTACCATTGCTGCTCTCAATACCTTATCCAGACTTGTGCTGTTTGGGGGCAGCTTCCTCCGCCGGTGGTGCTGGCTGGGTTTTGGTGTGGCATTTTTGGGTCTGGTCCTGTGGCATGGGGGTTGCAGGGCCGTTCCATGGCCTCCCTTCCCTGACTGTGCACGCCTGCGGGGGTGGTGGTCGCTGACCGGCACAGTGTGGACTTAGTGTAGGGACCCATGTGTATCAGATACCTGCACGCGGTACATGGGGCAGTGTGGCTTGATCAATTCACATACAGAATTCTGATGTTGTTAATGCAGCCGAGAGGTACTAGTATCAGCCATAGGTGTGAGGTGCAGCACTCTGTTTCTTCCCTGAACCATAACTACTATAATACTGCTCCTATATACAGGAATATACTACTATAATACTGCCCCTATATACAGGAATATAACTACTATAATACAGCTCCTATATACAGGAATATAACTACTATAATACTGCTCCTATATACAGGGATATAACTACTATAATAATACACGAGAGAATGGAACGGCTGCACATCCCATCTATGGCTGATACTAATGCCGCTAGGCAGGGCCGCCATCAGGAATTTCGGGGCCCCATACAACCAAAGTGTCTGGGCCCCCCACATTAATAAAAAAAAAAAAATTGTGTGTTCGACCCACGCCTTGCTGGGAGGTATAATTTGGTTCAGATCAATTCTAGAGAACTGGCTCATATACTCCATTTTCCCCAGTGGCTTAAAATGTAACCTCTGTTATATAGTTATAAGATCGTAGAAACTAAATGTGAACAAGGTGCAATTCAAATAGACACTTACTTGTATAGCTGCCTCTTGTGCTCTGTATGCAGTGCATTATATTCACCCCTGCAACTTACAATTTATAGCGTGTCTACAAGCCCAGCGGGGCTCATTATGATGGAGACTAAAACTTATACAAGAGTGGGGTAGGGGTTCCCCTGTATTCAGAATGCTGTTGAGTACTAGGCAATGCCCCGTTTGGGGTTTATTGAATTTCGAGGGTCTGGGGGGCTGTTTGATTTGTATATGTTCACCAATATCCCCCCCCCCCCCGGTATGCTCACTAACATAGAATATGTTGATAAGGCTAATATAATGAGGCTGTTCCATGTTAGTGAGCATATACAAATCCCACAGCCCCCCCAGGCAGACTAGTTTAGCTCACCCAAGCCAGTGATAGCGAATACATGGCGGTGAGAACGCTTTCTAGGAGATCCTGTTTGTGCAGCAGAGGTGTCTTTATCCTGCTCTGCATAGACCCTCGAAATTCAATAACCCCAAACGGGGCATTGCCTAGCACTCAACAGCATTCTGAATACAGGGGAACCCCTACCCCACTCTTGTATAAGTTTTAGTCTCCATCATAATGAGCCCCGCTGGGCTTGTAGACACGCTATAAATTGTACGTTGCAGGGGTGAATATAATGCACTGCATACAGAGCACAAGAGACAGCTATACAAGTAAGTGTCTATTTAAATTGCACCTTGTTCACATTTAGGTTCTACAATTTTATAACTGTATAACAGAGGTTACATTTTAAGCCACTGGGGAAAATGGGGTATATGAGCCAGTTCTCTAGAATTGATCTCACACACAGACACCAGCACACATGTATACAGACACCAGCACACATGTATACAGACATACAGACACCAGCACACCAGGGCACGATGAAGTTTGAACTTCTGCAACCTGGAGAAATCACCTGATATCACCTGCAGTCCTATGTAACACCACATAACACAGTGGTATCTCTGAGTACAGATAATGTAGTAGATTTCACCTGCAGTCCTATGTAACAGCACAGATAACACAGTGATATCCCTCTGAGTACAGATAATGTAGATGTCACCTGCAGTCCTATGTAACACCACAGATAACACAGTGATATCTCTGAGTACAGATAATGTAGTAGCTGTCACCTGCAGTCCTATGTAACACCACAGATAACACAGTGATATCTCTGAGTACAGATAATGTAGTAGTCACCTGCAGTCCTATGTAACACAACAGATAACACAGTGATATCTCTGAGTACAGATAATGTAGTAGCTGTCACCTGCAGTCCTATGTAACACCACAGATAACACAACAATATCTCTGAGTACAGATAATGTAGTAGCTGTCACCTCGGGGCGCCCCTACTAAATGATGTTCTACAAAATAAGAAAAGTGTCATACAGGGACTCACAGGTGACGTCTTCTTTGATCTGAGGCGTCACTTTCCCTTTTCCTCTCCATCCGGCCCAGACCTCCATGATGATTCCTTCCAGATATGTTTCATCTTTTCAGAACCTGCGAGACAAAAAATTTAGGCTCCGCACATTTCTAGCAACTTCCTTCCCTTTCTCCCTCCTGTAGGTTCCCATAGTAACTGCGCTGTTTGGGATGTCCCCTGTATGTAGGATCCCCTGCTGTGCCCCCTGTATGTAGGATTCCCAGCTGTGCCCCCATGAGCTAATAATGCCCCTAGAGGTGCCCCCATGAGCTAATAATGCCCCCAGAGGTGCCCCCATATACTAATAATGCCCCCAGAGGTGCCCCCATATACTAATAATGCCCCCAGAGGTGCCCCCATATACTAATAATGCCCCCAAAGGTGCCCCCATATACTAATAATGCCCCCAGAGGTGCCCCCATATACTAATAATGCCCCCAGAGGTGCCCCCAGAGGTGCCCCCATACACTAATAATGCCCCCAGAGGTGCCCCCATACACTAATAATGCCCCCAGAGGTGCCCCCATGAACTAATAATGCCCCCATATACTAATAATGCCCCCATGAACTAATAATGCCCCCAGAGGTGCCCCCATGAACTAATAATGCCCCCAGAGGTGCCCCCATGAACTAATAATGCCCCCAGAGGTGCCCCCATGAACTAATAATGCCCCCAGAGGTGCCCCCATATACTAATAATGCCCCCAGAGGTGCCCCCATATACTAATAATGCCCCCAGAGGTGCCCCCATACACTAATAATGCCCCCAGAGGTGCCCCCATACACTAATAATGCCCACAGAGGTGCCCCCATATACTAATAATGCCCCCAGATGTGCCCCCATACACTAATAATGCCCCCAGAGGTGCCCCCATATACTAATAATGCCCCCAGAGGTGCCCCCATATACTAATAATGCCCCCAGAGGTGCCCCCATACACCAATAATGCCCCCAGAGGTGCCCCCATATACTAATAATGCCCCCAGAGGTGCCCCCATACACCAATAATGCCCCCAGAGGTGCCCCCATACACCAATAATGCCCCCAGAGGTGCCCCCATACACCAATAATGCCCCCAGAGGTGCCCCCACACACCAATAATGCCCCCAGAGGTGCCCCCACACACCAATAATGCCCCCAGAGGTGCCCCCATACACTAATAATGCCCCCAGAGGTGCCCCTATGAGCTAATAATGCCCCCAGAGGTGCCCCCATATACTAATAATGCCCCGAGGTGCCCCCATATACTAATAATGCCCCCAGAGGTGCCCCCATACACCAATAATGCCCCCAGAGGTGCCCCCATACACTAATAATGCCCCCAGAGGTGCCCCCATGAGCTAATAATGCCCCCAGAGGTGCCCCTAAAAAAAACAAACATCCTACTCACCTAATCCGCGCTGTGCAGGCAGCAACTCTTCCTTCTCCTCTTCGGGCTCCATCTTGCGAGCCGCAGGGACGGGACTTCCGGCAGACGTGATGACGTCACATCATCACGCCTGCCGGAGGGGCACATGATCACGTCCCGGCCTCCCATAGGCTGCTGGTATGAAGTGCCGGCAGCCTATGGGAGAGAATACAGGAGGAGGACGCTGACAGGTCCTTCTCCTGTATTCTGATCGCTTTAATGTTTAACATTAATGCGATCAGTGCATTTAATGTTTAACATTAATGCGATCAGTGCATCCCGAGAAGCTGCGTGGCCGCAGCTTCTCGGGATGCTCAAAAACAGGTGGCAAGGGGGGCCGCGCGGGCCCCCCTAGCGTAGCGGTCGGGGGGCGGCGGCCGGTGGGCCCGCCGGCCCCCCCCCCCCGTGTCTATTAGGGTCCGGGCCCCATACGGCAGTACCAGTTGTACTGCCCTATCGGCAGCCCTGCCGCTAGGCCTATATTAAAAATCAACACCAGAGTGTCTGTATATGAATTGATCAAGCCATATTGCCCCGTGTACCACCGCGCAGGTCCTCTGGTCCACACGGGTCCCTACGCTAACTCCACACCGTGTCGGTCAGCGACCGCCAACCCCGCAAAGCGTGCACGTGCAGGGGAGGGAGGCCATGGAACGGCCCTGCAACCCCAATGTCACAGGACCAGACCCAAAAAGCCCCACCAAAACCCAGCCAGCACCACCGGCGGGGAAGGCTGCCCCCAAACGACACAAGTATGGACATGGTATTACACTTACCATTACTGCTCTCATACCTACTATAATACTGCCCCCTATATACAGGAATATAACTACTATAATACTGCTCCTATATACAGGAATATAACTACTATAATAATGAAATGGAGAAAGAGAAATCCGCACTCACCGGTCAGCAGAAAGAGTAGGTTAAATGATCCAAACACCAGAGGCAGTGGCTGGGAGGGGGAAGATGTTACGCAGGTGAGCTCCTTACAGCAACAATTGTTTCTCGCCTGCTCGGCGCTTCGTCTGGCTGTGAGCAGGAATACAGGAATCCTGGCTATACAGGAATATAACTACTATAATACTGCTCCTATATACAAGAATATAACTACAATAATACTGCTCCTATATACAGGAATATAACTACTATAATACTGCTCCTATATACAGGAATATAACTACTATAATACTGCCCCCTATATACAGGAATATAACTACTATAATACTGCTCCTATATACAGGGATATAACTACTATAATACTGCTCCTATATACAGGAATATACTACTATAATACTGCTCCCTATATACAGGAATATAACTACTATAATACTGCTCCTATATACAGGAATATAACTACTATAATACTGCTCCTATATACAGGAATATAACTACTATAATACTGCCTCTATACACCTCTGCCCCTATGTAGAATACCTATACTGTAATTGCCCTCTGTGTAGAATCACCTGACTGGAATTGACCTTTTAATAGACCTATACATGTCAGTCATTTCTCTGATATTGGGGAGGGGGAATGCGACAAGGTCACCACTTTTCTGTCAGCCAATATGACGGTATATTATGCAGCATGAAATAATATCAGGGCTCAGAAATTTGTGCTATTTCAGCACTTGACACACAGATCTATCGGTGACATGTTTCCAGCACTTAAAGCGCACAGATATAAACCAGCTGTGTAAACGGGAGAAGCATTCCTCCCCCCGCACTACTGGTATGCATGTGGGCACAGGAGAGCGCTCACTACAGGACTCCGGCCTGGACCATCACCAGTATGGGGGGGGGCTGCTATAATATTTAGAATAGGATGAAGAGGCTGACAGCTCCGAGCCTCCCTGTAATAGTACAACGTGTAACTCCGCTCAGAGGCTTTTATGGAGTCTAATAAAGTCTCAGTTATAGGAATGGCTGGAGTTTCTCTAATTGCTGCTCATCCCTCAGCCATTTATTATGGGGGTCTCCAGTCTGGGCCATTGGACTCAACTTGTGGATATACTATAGTAAAGGAGCAAAACTGCTGAGCTGCATCATGTCATACTCCAGAGCTGCATTCAGAATTCAGCTATTACCTGGAATCATTGTCACTATACTGACAGCCACGGCCTACCCCCCCCTGATGCTAAAGCTTCGGCTGTCCAGGCATGATGGGAATTGTAGTTTTTCAACAACCGGAGCGCCGAAGGTTCCCTACCTCTGATCTAAAGGATGAAACAACAATCCAAGATGGAGCTATGTATTAGCTATAAAAACCATTTAGTAGCCAGAAGTTGTGAATGTGCTAAGCAGCGCCACCTAGAGGTCACTACAAGTCATTGCACCAGTATTGCTCGCTATTTGTTAGTGATGCTTAGTGATGTAAGGAA
This sequence comes from Dendropsophus ebraccatus, assembly GCF_027789765.1. Classification (NCBI taxonomy): domain Eukaryota; kingdom Metazoa; phylum Chordata; class Amphibia; order Anura; family Hylidae; genus Dendropsophus; species Dendropsophus ebraccatus. Next base: position 75,867,791 of record NC_091466.1, on the reverse strand, counting down.
AGTTGTGCTTAAAGTGTCACGGTTGTAATTTTTTTTTTGCATAAATCAATAGTACAGGCGATTTTAAGAAACTTTGTAATTGGGTTTATTAGCCGGAAAATTCATTTTTATCATAAAAAAGCAGTTTGAAGCTCCCCCCCCCCCCCCTGATTTGAGATGAGATGAGGCACCAAAACAGGACAACAAAGTTAATTTACAGCTACATCACTGGGCTATCTCCTCTGACAGTCAGCACTGACCTCTCTGACCTCTGGATACTGGCTTTCACACAGGTCCTGCTGTGTAATCCTTTGTTCTCTGCTGGTGACAAATCTCCCTCCTCCTCCTCCCCCTCCCCTCTCCATAGATTACACAGGGCCGGACTGATGTAAAAGAGTTGAGGTTTCCTGATAATGAGCAGTGGATGAGAGGAGGGAAAGGGGGGGGGGGTTCCTGGGGAAAGGCTTTCTGAATGCAGATAATGGCAGATTTGCCTAATAAACCCAATTATAAAGTTTCTTAAAATCGTCTGGACTATCGATTTCTGCAAAAAATAAAACAAAACAACAGTGACACTTTAAATGCTCTGTGCTGCTCTTAGGATATGTACAGCCATGTCCCACATTTTTTGCTGATCCTATTGATTTCAATGACAGCTTAACAGCAAAACTGTGCAGAAAATTGTGACATCTCAGAGTCTCACAGACTATAAACAGAGTTCAGGTCATAAAAGAAAGCTTGAGATTTCTCCTCTTTTCAAATTAATTTCTGGCTTTGGCTTCAAATCTTTGGCAGATAATCTTTCTTTGTAAATGGACCCTTACCCACTTCCATTAAAATCAATGGGTTTTTAATTTTTTTTTTAAGAGAAACCTCATGGTGATTAGTGACTTAGTAGCTACTGCAGGGGGCGCTGTAAGGCACAGGATCCCTCTGATTGATTAGGCTGGATGACACATGGGCAATGTACACATCACTATAAGGATCAGGGCCAGATGGAGCCGGAGATATAAGGGGGTATACTATTCCCCCGCACCCCATCACTTGGCACTAGACGTATTTTAGGGATCGCGGCCGATCACAATGATTAGTAATGGTCTATGAGAGTTTCTAGCAGTCGGTGATTGCTCGGCCTCCGCTATGTCATCATGGAGTCATTCACACTGTAAATCCATCAACCCGGGATATTTGTCTTTGGATTTCGGCCTTTAGTGGCATCCAGTAGCCGGGCGCATTATTACGGCTTAGACACCGTGACTGCCTGTCTGTGAGGAATGTGCTCGTCTGATGTCCACATCTGCTCTAATGGCTTCCATATGGCCCAGCTACAATTAGTGGTTGTCAGCAGTCGCATCCCCAGAGGACCAGCCCAAGCAGTCTCATCTACAGAGGACCAGCCCCCCCCCCCCCCAGCAGTCTCATCTACAGAGGACCAGCCCCCCCCAGCAGTCTCATCTGCAGAGGACCAGCCCCCCCCAGCAGTCTCATCTACAGAGGACCAGCCCCCCCCCCAGCAGTCTCATCTACAGAGGACCAGCCCCCCCCCAGCAGTCTCATCTGCAGAGGACCAGCCCCCCCCAGCAGTCTCATCTACAGAGGACCAGCCCCCCCCCCAGCAGTCTCATCTACAGAGGACCAGCCCCCCCCCAGCAGTCTCATCTACAGAGGACCAGCCCCCCCAGCAGTCTCATCTACAGAGGACCAGCCCCCCCAGCAGTCTCATCTACAGAGGACCAGCCCCCCCCAGCAGTCTCATCTACAGAGGACCAGCCCCCCCCAGCAGTCTCATCTACAGAGGACCAGCCCCCCCCAGCAGTCTCATCTACAGAGGACCAGCCCCCCCCAGCAGTCTCATCTACAGAGGACCAGCCCAACCCAAGCAGTCTCATCTACAGAGGACCAGCCCCCCCCAGCAGTCTCATCTACAGAGGACCAGCCCCCCCCCCCCAGCAGTCTCATCCGCAGAGGACCAGCCCCCCCCCCCCCAGCAGTCTCATCCGCAGAGGACCAGCCCCCCCTGCAGTCTCATCCGCAGAGGACCAACCCCCCCCAGCAGTCTCATCCGCAGAGGACCAGCCCCCCCCCCCCCAGCAGTCTCATCCGCAGAGGACCAGCCCCCCCCCCCAGCAGTCTCATCTACAGAGGACCAGCCCCCCCCAGCAGTCTCATCTACAGAGGACCCGCCCCCCCCAGCAGTCTCATCTACAGAGGACCAGCCCAACCCAGCAGTCTCATCTACAGAGGACCAGCCCCCCCCAGCAGTCTCATCTACAGAGGACCAGCCCCCCCCAGCAGTCTCATCTACAGAGGACCAGCCCCCCCCAGCAGTCTCATCTACAGAGGACCAGCCCCCCCCAGCAGTCTCATCTACAGAGGACCAGCCCCCCCCTGCAGTCTCATCTACAGAGGACCAGCCCCCCCCAGCAGTCTCATCTACAGAGGACCAGCCCCCCCCCCCCAGCAGTCTCATCTACAGAGGACCAGCCCCCCCCCCAGCTGTATCATCCGCAGAGGACCAGCCCCCCCAGCAGTCTCATCCGCAGAGGACCAGCCCCCCAGCAGTCTCATCTACAGAGGACCAGCCCCCCCCCAGCAGTCTCATCCGCAGAAGACCAGCCCCCCCCCAGCTGTATCATCCGCAGAGGACCAGCCCCCCCCAGCAGTCTCATCCGCAGAGGACCAGCCCCCCCAGAAGTCTCATCCGCAGAGGACCAGCCCCCCCAGCAGTCTCATCCGCAGAGGACCAGCCCCCCCAGCAGTCTCATCCGCAGAGGACCAGCCCCCCCAGCAGTCTCATCCGCAGAGGACCAGCCCCCCCAGCAGTCTCATCCGCAGAGGACCAGCCCCCCCAGAAGTCTCATCCGCAGAGGACCAGCCCCCCCAGAAGTCTCATCCGCAGAAGACCAGCGCCCCCCCAGCAGTCTCATCCGCAGAGGACCAGCCCCCCCCAGCAGTCTCATCCGCAGAAGACCAGCCCCCCCCCAGCAGTCTCATCCGCAGAAGACCAGCCCCCCCATCTGTATTATCCGCAGAAGACCAGCCCCCCCCAGCAGTCTCATCCGCAGAAGACCAGCCCCCCCCAGCAGTCTCATCCGCAGAAGACCAGCCCCCCCCATCTGTATTATCCGCAGAAGACCAGCCCCCCCCCAGCAGTCTCATCCGCAGAGGACCAGCCCCCCCCCCCCAGCAGTATCATCCGCAGAGGACCAGCCCCCCCAGAAGTCTCATCCGCAGAGGACCAGCCCCCCCAGAAGTCTCATCCGCAGAGGACCAGCCCCCCCCCCCCCCCCAGCTGTATTATCCGCAGAGGATCAGCCCCCCCAGAAGTCTCATCTACAGAGGACCAGCCCCCCCCCAGCAGTCTCATCTACAGAGGACCAGCCCCCCCAGCAGTATAATCCGCAGAGGACCAGCCCCCCCCCCCCCAGTTTCATCTGCAGAGGACCAACCCCCCCCCCTCGGTTCAACCGCAAAGAAACTCCCCCAATTTGTTGCTATCTGTCCAATAATGTGAACATGCTGCTTGTTTGGTGTTTTATTGATTGTCTTAATTGGCTTTTTCTGGGGAAAAATTATTTGCCCAATAAACCATGTGATCAGCCACATGTAAATATCACCGGCCCCAGAGCAGAAATCCTTAATACCGTCATCCAGATGGCTCCCTGTGCCTAAAGCCCGGCCCGGAATCCTCAGCCGCATACTCCATTAATGAAGATCAGATGTTGACACTAATATTTGGGGGTCTGTGAGCCCTCCCCCCCCCCCCCAGCAGATCACATATCAGTAGCCGCTACGACACATTCCCCGCATACTGAAATCACTCCGGCCACGCTTCTCCTATGTGAAACCACAAAGATTTATTTAGTTTTTTGTAATGAAAATATTACTGAGAGTGTGCGCCAGTGTCCACAGTTATTTTAGTACAAAGATATGTTATATTCTGGGACAGAAAACTCCAAAATATGTAGAAAATGAAGACTGTTCTTAAGATCAGGAAAAAAAAAAAAAAAAGAGAAAAAAAATTGTAAAAAAGAAGAGGAAAAATAAATAAAACTATGAGAAGTATTAATAATAAACTGGAATTAGTTTGCGTTAATCTGAAGATTTGGTACTTTTATATGGATACAATCCTGAAGGGGTTAATGCGGATCTCGACCCATCCCGGACGTCTTACGCCAGGGGGAGGGAATCGTGCCTCTCCAGCTGGTGCAAAACTACAACTCCCATCATGCCTGGACAGCCAAAGCTTTAGCTTTGGCTGTCCAGGCATGATGGGAGTTGTAGTTTTGCACCAGCTGGAGAGCCAAGGTTCCCTACCCCAGGCGTACGCCTTTGCCCAAAATGCCTAAAGATCACCTAAAAGACGTTGCTGAGGTTAGGCACTGCCATATACATACTACACGCTGCATCAGGCAACTATGGAAAGGTCTCTATTGCTGTAATGTATGGGATCAATGAGGAGGGGGGGGGTTAAAGGAAACCATCAGCAAGTAATAATATAAGGATTAAGGTGCCTTCTAGAATCAAAGAAACAAAAAAAATACAAAAAAACAAAACCAAAAGAACATTCAGACATGCATCCTCAGTCTGCCAATGTCCGTCTATAGCTCCTCTCCGCCCAGCTTGTCTTCGTCCTCCATCTCGCCATCTTTGTATAAAAAGGTCAGAAGGAAGAGCGCCACGTCCATGGAGGACCAGTATGCCGTGTGCGACGTCATGGCCGACCAGTATCTGCTTTCTACCAGTCCTTCTCGTAGCTCAAAGTCGATGCGGTGCTCCAGATCCACTGCAATATCAGTATAGAGGAAAGAGAGAAGACCATCATATAGTCGCTTTAGGTCTGCAGATCGACACAACCTTATTACTACAACATGGCGGCACAAAGCATGAGGTTTGTCTATTACTAACATTACCGATGTATTATGTAACGCTGTGCAGGTAAATGACGGCTTTGTTCAGCTAAGAAAACCCATTGTGGTACACCCTATCGGGTTGGTACTGACTGGTTGGTTCTGGGTGTTCAGACCTCTGATGATGGCTGTATGGAGCCTAGGGAAGCACCAGGCTGAGCGCTTCTATCCCACTTCTATATTAAAGGGGTTATCCAGTGCTACAAAAACATGGCCACTTTTCTCTTTCAGAGACAACACAACCAGTTCAGGTGCGGTTTGCAATTAAGCTCCATTCACTTCAATGGAACTGAGCAGCAAAACCCCGCCCAAGCTGGAGACAAGAGTGGGGCTGTCTCTGGAAGAAAGTGGCCATGTTTTTGTAGCGCTAGATAACCTCTTTAAGTTGTGCTTCTCCCAGCTCTCTAGCAATAGGTGAGGCCTGAACACTTACTCAAGACAGTATGAATGAATCTGCCCGGTCTAACACACCATTAAATGGGTATTCTAAGACAAAACAAACTTGTCGCCTATCCACAGGATAGGGGACAAGTAAGAGGTCGCAGGGGGTCCTAACTCCATACCCACCCCCCCCGGCGATTTCCATATTGGCCTGCTGCTGTGGATAGGGGACAAGTTAGTTTTATCTTGGAATACCCCTTTACCCCTTTGTCACTGTTGTTTAACTTTTTTTTTTGCAGAAATCAACAGTACAGGCGATTTTAAGAAACTTTGTAATTGGGTTTATTAGCCGAAAAATGCATTTTTATCATGAAAAGGCAGCTTGAAGCTCTCCCCCCTGTCTTCATTGTTCTCTTATGGAGAAGGGAGGGGTGGAGGGAGATGAGGCACCAAAACAGGACAACAAAGAGTTAATTTACAGCTACGTCACCGGGCTATCTCCTCTGACAGTCAGCACTGACTTCTCTGACCTCTGAATACCGGCTTTCACACAGGTCCCGCTGTGTAATCCTTCTTTGCTGGTGGCTAATCTTTGCTGGTGGCTGGTAATTCCTTGTTCTTTGCTGGTGGCTAATCTTTCCCCTCCCCTCACCATAGGTTACACTGATGTAAAAGAGTCGAGATTTCCTGATAATGAGCAGTGAATGCGAGAGAGGAGGAGGGAGGGGGGGGGGGGAACCTGGGGAAAGGCTTTCTGAATTCAGATGATGGCATATTTGCCTTATAAACCCAATTAGAAAGTTTCTTAAAATCGCCTGGACTATTGATTTCAGAAAAAAAAAATAAAAAAAAAATGAAACGACAGGATCATGGAGTTTTTGTACAGTATGGCTCTGGGAGCCACAAATTACATACAAATTTAATAGCAAAAATTCAATGACTACATTAAGAGACGATACATGAGGAGAGGTCAGGTGTGCAAATACTGTCAATCTACAAGTGTAAGTGCAAGCGACCCTTGAGAATCTATAGGGACTAAGAGGAAGGAAGCCGGGAATTCAGTTCTCCATTTGTCTCTACTTTCTCACACAGGACGTCCTCACAGAACGCTCTGGACAAATGAGTGTCTATAACGGACAGACCATATTGGTGAACGGCCAAGAGCTGAGATCATTTCCCTTCACTTGAGGAACAGGCTGAAAATAACAATGGGATGATGGCGAGCGCCTGCACCGCTTATCGGAGGACGTAATGCACAAGCATTAGGTGCAGTGGTCGGTAATCCAGTATTCCAGATAACAGCACAGATTAAGTTAAGTTATCACCTATCAATAAGGAAACAGAGTGGAGAGCTGTACATGGTGAATGGAGGGGTGACCAAACACCACCGTAGCATTCACTCAACTGAACTCTGGTTTTTTACAATCCCTGGGGGTCCCAGTGGTCAGTACCACCGCCAATCCAGCTAGATACCCTCAGCTCTGTGGATAGGGGACAGATTTTTATCTTGGGACATCCCCTGATGTGTGTTGTTTAGGTTTGTGCAGCTTTATATGTGATTTGGTCATACGATGGTAGACCGACCCTCACCTGGGTCCAGTGAGCCTGAGATGCTGTGTGGAATGGTTTGGGACGTCCCAGTACTTTGACTTTGTACTGACTTCTTGTCTTCCCCATCAGCAGGTTCTTTGACTTCATAACCTTGAGATGTAGCTGCACTAGAACGTGCAAATCGAGAGAACAACATTCCTCCAAGGCCTTTCCCGATGCTCGCAGCACCTGAAGGAATGAGACGGGGAGAAATTTAGCCAAGCAAAATAAAAAAAATCCTTTAACTTTGGTGACATCTAATGGTTGGTTCTATGCTGACATCTGGTGGTTGGTTCTATGCTGACATCTAGTGGTTGGTTCTATGCTGACATCTAGTGGTTGGTTCTATGCTGACATCTAGTGGTTGGTTCTATGCTGACATCTAGTGGTTGGTTCTATGCTGACATCTAGGGGTTGGTTCTATGCTGACATCTAGGGGTTGGTTCTATGCTGACATCTAGGGGTTGGTTCTATGCTGACATCTAGTGGTTGGTTCTATGGTGACATCTAGTGGTTGGTTCTATGGTGACATCTAGTGGTTGGTTCTATGCTGACATCTAGTGGTTGGTTCTATGGTGACATCTAGTGGTTGGTTCTATGCTGACATCTAGTGGTTGGTTCTATGCTGACATCTAGGGGTTGGTTCTATGCTGACATCTAGGGGTTGGTTCTATGCTGACATCTAGTGGTTGGTTCTATGCTGACATCTAGTGGTTGGTTCTATGCTGACATCTAGTGGTTGGTTCTATGGTGACATCTAGTGGTTGGTTCTATGCTGACATCTAGTGGTTGGTTCTATGCTGACATCTAGTGGTTGGTTTTCATCCCGACATCTTTAGGCTTTGTTCACACAACGTATCAGACCGGCCGTTACGTGACCCCGGCCGGGTCACGGAACGGCCGGTCTGTGCCTGGATCATCTTAAGTACCGGCCGGATGATCCGTCCGGCCGCAGAGCTCTGATGCGGGCGCATCAGCGCGCGCCGCATCAGAGCTTCCCATAGCACACAGTGAAGCAAGCGGCCGGAGCCGCTCGCTTCACTGTGTGAACTGACAGGTCTTTCTGCGGCCGGAATTCACTGAATTCCGGCCGCAGAAAACTGACATGTCAGTTATTTTGGGCCCCATATGGGATCCCGGCCAGAGCGTATACGATGTGTATACGCTCCGGCCGGGATCCCATATCAGATAAGGTTATGTTGCGCTCCGCAAAAAGTACGGCCGTTGTTGCCGATGGCTACAACGGCCGTACTTTTACGTAGTGTGAACATAGCCTTAAAGCCAATGCAAAAATCATAAACTCTTTATAATGTTGAGTCTTTTATTACGGCAGCATGTGCACTGTTTCTCTGTTAGAAACCATCTCTCTATACAGGGCATTGCTATAGTTACCCAATATATACTGTATTAACCTGCAAAATTAAAAGCAGATTTACACTGGCAAATCCTACTTAAAGGGGTTGTCTGGCATTAAAAGAAAAAAAAAAAAAAGTACAGTATGGTGGTCCCTCAACATACAATACTAATTGGTTCCAGGACGACCATTGTATGTTGAGACCAAAACTGGTAACTGGTTTTGAATCCCCCAAAATGTCATCGCAAATGAGGAAAACAATTGTATATTGTATTAAGTTGAGGGACCACTGTACTAGCAAAGTGCTTCCCAGGACTGTTATCAACTTTTTCAGGCACCCGAAGCGGAGCGGCTGAGAGTACAAAGGCAGCAGGTTGACAAGCCAACGGCCATGACTAGCGAAGGGTATTACTTTGCTAGTACTGTAACTTTGCTCATCCCTACATTTAATATATTGCTGCTATTATATATAACATTAGACAGAGCCTTCGGTATCCTCCTGTGGTTTCAATCGCTGACTGCAACGCTTCCACTTCCGAGACAAACCCGTCTCGGGAGTGACAGCCCACTCAGTCAGTCAATCAATGGCAGATGGGACAGAGCAACGGCCAGTGATTGGTAGTTTCCCAGCTGCAGAACACTGTACTAATACCACAGACATTACCTAAGATACTGGCTTTGCCTATATTTGTTATGGACTCTCCATAGTGTCTTCGAGGCAGAACCGGTGAAGTGCTGGGGCTCGGTATGCTTTCGGTATCGGACACTGAGGTAGTATCTTTGGACGGGTTGATGAGACAAGGTTTCAGACTCTTGTATGGAATGGGATTGGTGGTGTTGGACGAGTGGATCTGGACAGGTGCAATGTTGCTGTAGTGCTTTAGTATTAATGGCTCAAGTCTGTAGGCCTAAAAAAAAAAAAAAAAACCAGACGCAGTGTGAAGAGGGCTCAATAGTTACCACGTGTTTTTGTTATAGCTTCTTTCTCTGGATCAACCCAGTAGAAAGTGAACTTCATGAACATCTTCCAGGCTCTGTAATCACTGCTCCCACTAGCTGACAAGACACAGAAGCCTGATCGGGGGCCATGTGACCTCTGAGGGGGCAGAGAATGTGTGGTCATGCTCAGCCACAATGGTTCTATACATTTCCCATATACTTTAAAAAGAACCTGTCACCCCCTGTGCTGGGGTGACAGGCTCCCGAGCCCCCGCTACAGCCCCATATACTCACCTGATCCCGCTTCTGGATCCGGTCGGGTCGCAGAGATATCAGTCGCCGCAGCCCGGCGCGCGTGCTGAGAGACGAGTCCAACACTCATAGAGAATGACGGAGCGCTGGACTCTCCGTCATTCTCTATAAGTGTTGGACTCATGTCTCAGCGCGCGCGCCGGGCTGCAGCGGCTGATATCTCCGTGACCTGACCGGATCCAGAAGCGGGACCCGGCGGGATCAGGCGAGTATAGGGGGGTCGGGAGCCTGTCACTCTGGCACGGGGGGTGACAGGTTCCCTTTAACGGTGGGTGACTACTCATGTGCAGGATTTTCTTCATTAGATAGGACGCTCGGTCCTCACCAAGTTCCCCCATACAATGACTAAAACACACTGGCACTGAGGTGTGCCTAAACTTTTATTCCACTTCCAAAAGGCCATAGGGACATGTCAGGAGTTGTCCGAGGGGTCCGACTGCTGAGACTGATCGCTGGAACAAAGAGAAAGAATGCTCAGCTAAGCATCCTGTCCCTTTGTTTCTGCACAGCACAGACGCCATGACAGTCATGGCACCCATGCTCCCAGGAGGGCTGAGTGGAAACAAAAGAGACAAAGAACTTAGCCATGCTCTGTTTTAGCCGTAAGTGGGGTCTCTACAACCCGATCCCCACCGATCACAACTTCTAACATGTCACTAGGACATCAGTGTCGTCTTTTTTTGTTGTTGCAGAAATCAAAAGTACAGTCCCCAGGTCCCCCCTCCCCCCCCATCTCTCTCTCATTCACTGCTCATTATCAGGAAATATCACCTAGTTTACATCAGTGGAGCCCTGTGTAATCTATGGAGAGGGGAGGGGGGAGATTTGTCACCAGCAGAGAACAAATGATTACACAGCGGGACCTATGTGGAAGCCGGTATTCAGAGGTCAGAGAGGTCAGTGCTGACATCAGAGGAGATAGCCCGGTGATGAAGCTGTAAATTACGCTTTGTTTTCCTGTTTTGGTGCCTCATCTGCCTCCACCCCTCCCCTCTCCATAAGGGGGAGAGCTTTAAACTGCTTTTTCATGATAAAAATGTATTTTTGGCTAATAAACCCAATTACAAAGTTTCTTAAAATCGCCTGTACTATTGATTTCTGCCAAAAATTTTTTAAATGGCAGTGACACTTTAAAGTTACGCTTTATTAGGGCTGTATGGAGCTCTATGACAATCCACACTCCCCGACTCTTACTTCCATGAGCTGAGCACATACCCCCAAGACCATGGTTCACATCAAGAGTCTGAAAGGAAATCAGCCCGTACCAGCACAGACATGGAGGAGGAGAGACGGGGATTGTCAGGACACTTTAGAGGACAACCCCTTCAAGCAACAATTCCTGAAATCGGATAAACCACTGTTTCCAGCACTTGCTTATCTTTGGCCCATGTAGGATCTATCTACATATTTACACATATATAGTATTTAGTTATCTAAAAAAAAATTTTTTAATGATGTAAGATGAAGTATATACTAAAGAAACTTTGACCTCTTCTCACATCCATTCCTGATTCGGCAAATAATATACAGACGCTACATGGACCAGAAATATGCCAATCTGAACGCAGCCTTACATAACCATCTAAAGAGAATTCACACCCACACATGAAGGATTATTCCATCATGATAAAGTGTAGGATACGGTTAGGGTCCAAATGATCAGAAATGTTAAAACGCAACATGCCCAATGCTTGTTTCCTTTGGTTTCTGACATTTGTGTTGTGACTCCTCTGTACAATTAGATCAGGGGTAGTGAACCTTGGCTCTCCAGCTTTTGCAAAACTACAACTCCCATCATGCCTGGACAGCCAAAGCTAAAGATTTGGCTGTCCAGGCATGATGGGAGATGTAGTTTTGCAACAGCTGAAGAGCCAGGGATCCCTAACCCTGCATTACATGATTGCACGGCTGTGACTGGGGCCCCTAGTCTATGCCAGAGGTGAGGCATCATTCTATGACAGGGGTCAGATGTCATTGGGCAACAATTCCCTCCTAGGTCGCGAGTGGGTTGGCATGACAATCTAAATGTCAGGCAAATTCAGATAAATTACATGACTCCAGGAGGATTGCTATTATTCGATATGGGAGAGAACATGGCCCCCATGCAATGGAGCGGTCATTAGCATCAATGTTATTGCAGCACGAGGCTCGGTAATAAATTCTCTTTACATGGTTATTGTCCCTATACAAGTGTCTACAGCCCCACAACTACGGAATGAGTAGAGACTTACCACAGGATCGGCAGGGTGGAATACATTAAACAAACGGTTACAAATAGCTCTAGGTAAAATATGATCTTGAGTCCCGCGATTTCCAGGACGAATTCCACGCAATGCCAAGAATACTGCTAGGGGCGAACCCATGCAGAAAAAATTCTCAACCTAAAAGGTTCATGCAGGTAAATGGTGAGTACAATAGAAGGCACGGTGTATTAACTAAATTACAAAATAATCATCCACTTACAGCACTCAAGAGGTTCTGGCTAACAAAGGACTAGGGGAGCTAAAGGAGTAGTCCCATCTTATGGATAAGTGAACAGTATCGGTCAATGTACAAGAATATGGCTGCAGAGCCGTTAGCCGCCGGGTCAGCGAACACATTAGCTATGATTGGTGGGCATCCCAGAGGTCCCATCCCTTTGTGAGAATTCTGGATTTTTTAGGGCCCGTTCACACTACGGAATCTGTGCTGAAATTCCGTGCGGGATCCTGCTATCTGTTTGAATGGGAGGGCTTGCACGCCTTGGCTTTCCGTGCTTCTCTGCTCAAGGAATTGACATGTCAATTCTTTGAGCGGAGAGTGGAGTCCGCGCACGGGGGTTGTGCATGGAATTTCAGCGCCGATTCCGTAGTGTCAGTTCTTACCATGAATGTCAGATAAAACAAAAGACAACCATGTAAATGCAGTCAGCTCACAAGAATAGACGCCTACCTACTTAGTGCTGACTTCTGATACACAACTTTGTGAGACTTTCAGAAACATGGCCGCTTTCTACCAGAAACAGCACCACTCTAGTCCTCAGTTTGGGTGCAGCTTCTCTGAACTGAATAGAGCTCATGTTTAATACCACACACAACCTGAGGACAGGGGTGGCGCTGTTTTTGCAAGAAAGTAACTATGCTTTTCTAATCCTAGATAACGTCTCTAACATACTTCTACAGCAGATGGAAGGCTCTTAAAGGGAATGTGTCGCAAAGTTAAAAAAATTTTTGAAAGTGTTAAAACTGAATTTGTTATTTTTTTTTGTTAATTTATATGTGGTTTTCATTTTTTTTACATCTAAGGAAATATGAAAAATTAACAATCTAATTTTCCATATTTCCCAGTGATGGCCACCAGGGGGAGCTCCACCAGGAAACTGCTGGTAAAAGCAGCCTGAAAGCCGGCTGCTGAAAAAAAGAGGCAGTCTCTGCTCAACTGCTGTGACATCATCACCTCCCTCCTCTTTTCACAGGGGAAACAAAGAGGGGAAAGGTGCTATTATGTGTACTGCTGGGCAGCGCCATTTTGTTGTTGTCTGCACAGCAGTACACATATACAAGTGTGTCCCTAGCCTTTCATAATAAACCTCAACTGC